>NW_024424230.1:6260198-6478961 GCF_017311325.1 Ursus maritimus | reverse complement strand
AAATAAATAAATAAATAAATAAATAAATAAATAAATCTTAAAAAAAAATGAAAAAGAGGAGGAGTGAGGTAGAAAGATACCAATTAATACCGAGTAAATATCAACTAAAATAACTTTAATTTTATTCTTTAAATCATTATATTATTCAAATGCAAAATCTGTATTTTTATTGGAAAAGTAAAAAATTGAGCATTATTTTGCTGTTAAATGCAAGGCTTCTTGATAATATCAATTTTTACAGTGGATTAAAAGATTACTAACATCAAATTTGGATAAAGTAATATATGCTCACTTTATAAAATTTAAGAATTGCAGAAGAAAACATTAAAAATTTCCAGAATTTAACTTCTCCAAAAAACCATCATTTATATTTGATAAAATTATTCATATATCTATCCATTTAGAAAAAGATAATAAATAGACAGGAATGTCATCAAGAAATGGTATCTTACTAGGGGCACCTGGGTGGCTCAGTCATTAAGTGTCTGCCTTCGGCTCAGGTCATGATCCCAGGGTCCTGGGATCGAGTCCTGCATCGGGCTCCCTTCTTGGCTGGAAGCCTGCTTCTCCCACTGGCACTCCCCCCTGCTTGTGTTCCCTCTCTCACTGTCTCTCTGTCAAAAAAAAAAAAAAAGGAAAAGAAAGAAGAAAGAAGAAAGAAAGAAAGAAAGAAAGAAAGAAAGAAAGAAGAAAGAAAGAGAGAGAGAGAGAGGGAGAGAGGGAGGGAGGGAGGGAGGGAGGGGGAAGGAAGGAAGGAAGGAAGGAAGGAAGGAAGGAAGGAAGGAAGGAAGGAAGGAAGGAAGGAAGGAAGGAAGAAAAGAAAGAAAGAGTATCTTACTGCTTGCTATTATTGGCCAAAGTTGTATTAATTTTTATTTTTAACTTGACAGAAGAAAGGGAATTTCAGAAGTATTAAATTGCTTTATATTTTGATACTTTATTCACCTTGAGTGGAATCTGCTCTGCCTGATTTATAAGAAATCAAATCCCACCCCACAAAAAATCAAATCCCCATATATTCTTAGTGCCTTCATGAGCCCCTATTCTCTTTCTGTTTTTTTCTATCTCAGTCTTAATAGTTGTAACTTCAGAATTATTATTGATATTTATTAGGGAAGCTCTTTCTTATTCTTTTTCAGAAATATAATGGTTATTTTTGTTCTTTGTTCCATTGTATACATTTTTGTCAAATTTTGCCACAAAAATTTGATTTTCTATTGAATCTATTGACCAGTTAAGGGATATTTATAGTATGTATGGTATCGTGTCTCCTTATTCATGAAGCTGGCATATGCCTCCATTGACTTACAATTTAGTAACATATTTCCATATAATTTTGTAATTGCCCCAATCAGAACTTATCCATGTTTTGTTACACTGATTTATAACTCGTGTCAATATTAACTAATTTATAGCTATTGCAAAAGGAACTTTAAAAATATTTTTATCTAGTTGTTGATCGTGTAAAAGATGTAAACAAAAACCGATTTTTTTTTTTTAATCCAAAACACTTGCAAAACTCTCCTGCTAATTCTAATTACTGATCTCAGAGTTAGGTTGGTTTTCTTCAAAGACAAACATATTGTGTATAAATAATGAAGTGTTCAGCTCCCCAGTCATATAGCATTTAATCCTTTTTCTTATATGTGCTGAATATGCACCCAGAAATATATGCTGAAGGGATTGCTTCTAACATCTCACTATCAATAATAATGTTTGCTATTGTTTTTAAGTAAATCACTTTATTAGTCTTCAGTAACTTCCTTGTATTTTTAATTGCCAAGAATGTTTTTACATACAAATTAAATTTATCTTACTCCATATTATTTCTGCATTTATATGTAATCAGATTGCCTTTTCTTTCATCTCTTAATGTAGTAAATTATGTATTAATTTATTTTCACCTGTTAAGCCAACATTACACTGAGACATACCCAATGTGACCAGCATGTATAATCTGGATGCCTGCTGCACCTACGTCTGTGAGAAAGACTGGCCTATGATTTGACTTTCATATACTGTCCTACCTACATGTTGGCATCAAACTATGCCAGCCGCATTTATGTGATTCTTCTTTTTCTCTTTTTAGAGAGTATTTCTATATGACTAGAATAATTTCTTCTAACTTTGATATAAAACTGATTTTAAAATCACCTTTTTAGGGGTGCCTGGGTGGCTCAGTCGGTTGGGTGTCTGCCTTCGGCTCAGGTCATGATCCCAGTGTCCCAGGATTGAGCCCCACATCGGGCTCCCTGCTCAGCGGGGAATCTGCTTGTCCCTCTGCCCTTCACCCCATTCATTCTTGTGCTCTTTCTCACTCTCTCTCTCTCTCTCCAAATAAATGAATAAAAATCTTTTTTAAAAAATCACCTTTCTAATGGGTTTTCTTTAAAGGAGGTATTTACTAATCCTGTATCTTAAATGGGGAGATGATTTGTTTTAGGTGGTTGGTTTTTTGGTTTTCATAGTTGTTGTTAACGAATGCAGAAAAGGTATATGTCTTCTCATTTTTTTTTACATTTCTTCTAATAGTTTCAACTTACTGGTATAAAGTATTATAGCATCTCATTATTTTTAATTGTTGACAGCATCTGTTATTATGCCCCAATTTCATTGGTGCTCTTGTTTATGTCTGCCTTTTCTTTCTTTGTAAATCTCATGATAGATTTGTCATTCGCATCAGTGTGTTAAGCAGGATTAGTATTGTTTATATATTTTGAATTTATTGTCTTTCCTGGTATGTTCTATCTTACATGATTTTTGGATTCATTTTGTTCTTTTTAATCTAAATTCTGTAACTTCTTGGTTTACTGATTTTCAGCCATTCTTTTTCAATGCAATTATAAACGTAGTATAAGTCAGTTTTAGCTGTATCCTTCATATTTTTTATTTACTTTTCTCAACTCTTAATATGTTACTATGTAGTGCTTATAGTTCCTCTGTTAAGAAGCTGTTCTTGGTCTCATTTCTTAATTTCCTGTCTTGTAGTATTTTTCTGTATACTTTTAAAATTGATTCCTAGTTTATTTGGTCTACATATAACTAAGCCTTTGAAATCTATAACAATTTCTTTTGTGATTTATTATATAAGTGTTTATAGATGGCTATGATATTATATGTATATACAGTATGCCAGATGTGTTACTTTTGCATTTTATTTCATTTTTATTACTTTTTATATTTTTAAATCATTTTATTTATTTGTCAGAGAGAGACAGAGAATGAGCACACACAGGGGGAGGATCAGGCAGAGGGAGAAGCGGACCCCCTGCTGAGCAGGACCGGGGTCATGACCTGAGCTGGAGGCAGCCACTGAACCAAATGAGGCACCCAGGTGCCCCACACTTTTGCATTTTATATTTCTATAGCTTTACTCCCATTTTGTGTTTGATCACATAATTACTAAAATTACTAAAAAGATTATGTTCACATAATATATAAGGGACATATAAATTTAAAATTGCTGTATCCTATGAATTTAATTTTTCATTATGAAGAGATGATTCCATTTACCTCTAGTAATGCTCTTTGCTTAAATGCTATTTTGCCTGATAATTTATGCACATATGGTAGATATACAAGTTAATCTCTCTCAGAAGCGAGTGACAGTCGGTGAGGGGACAGAACAACATTAATATATGTTGTGATATACAGTTCCTGATGAACTACTAAAAGAAAAAATCATTGTATTATGGGGTAGGATTTTAAGACATTTTACACAGACTAACTTACTAAGTCGTGTGTAATTTTCCCCTCAAGTATATTGTCATTCTCATCTCTCTGCTGTTGAATTTCTGTTTTTTGTAAACATTAAATACTCTAAATCATGGGAAGTATTTTTATTTATTTAAATATCAAGTGGGCTTTATACATTTTTTTCTTTTACAACAGAGCATATTATTTTCCCAAATTTGTTTCTTTCCCGAATTATGTCCTCAGTGTATTATGTATCTTCTGAGGCTGGCGAATGGACAATTTCCCAGCTTCCTTTTCACTATTTGACACGTTACTCAAACTTCAAACCCATTTGTAATGAATATGTATTCCATCCCCCCCGCCCCGCCCACCCTGTAATGAATATGTATTCCATCCCCCCCCCGCCCCGCCCACCCTGTTTAAATAGAGGCTGTGGCATGGAGCGGTGTGTGACACAGCCAGAATCCCCCGCTTAAGGTAACCGAGAGTCCGGGAACATAATTCACCTCCTCAGGTTGGAAACCAGTGTCCATGCATAGCAATTATCATCATCTGTTGTCTGTAGACTATCGTCTTGCTGTTCGCTTTCCCTTAGCTCTTTTGCCCCCTGCATTTTTGTGGATTCTATCACACAACAGCAGCTATCGTTGCTGAAAATAAAATTTCTATGTTAAGGATTCTGTAGAAAATATACATTTTACAACAAGTAGTTTTCAGTCTCAGATTAGGGAATTCATAAAATTGCACATATTTGATTACAAATAAAATAATTTTAAATAAAATGTGTTGAAAAGTAAAACTACTTCAACAAAATATTTTAATAAAAAGGAAAAATACTTCAAACATTCTCTTGGTGAGGGCCTGGAGTTTTCTGAAACATAATGTAGTTACACTTACTTGTTCTCCAAGAAATGTACTAATTCCTATAAAAACTTTCTTTTGGAAATAAATAAATTTGTATATGGAAATATGGAAGCACTTTTCTTCCCCACAGCTCTCAGTAAAATAAGTTAAGTTCTAATAATAAGCTTCTAAGTTTTGTGACATGGACTATAGCTCATGAAACCTATGCTTATTTTTTCTTGGAAGGGGAAGCTTATTGCGATACTTAGTGTTTCAGCTTGGTGTATTTTTTTTGCCAGAAATCACTGATTTGTGAATCTTTGTAAGACATTAGTTTCTGCCCGGTGCCTCTTTTGGCGTTAAAGTATTTTTCTCTGAACTAACTCATCCCGTTTGTTGTCTCTTCCCTACTGAGCAGGTAAGATTCGTTACAAACCTGAAGCTCAGACACATCACAACTATTAGGACCTCACATCTTCATGCTTACAGTTTCCAGCCCTTCTTGCATGTTTGGCATTTCATTTATTGTTTGTGCCTATCTCCCTTTGTGCTGTTTGGTTGAGAATGTCTTTTCCTTTTAGGATTCCTGAGCCCACTTTTCACCAAGACACGGTTATAAGTTTATGTTTTTACACCCCATTTACCGTTTGGAAGCCCAACCGATGTGGGCATTGACTCCTATTTCACACTCTAGTCAGATTTCTGACTCGTGCTAGAGACTGCAACACACTTTAGAGTCATATTCTGGGTATAATTCAGAGATTTAATGTTTAAGACCCCGAACATAACAATATGGGTGTGTGCAGGGAGGGGGGGTGTTACTCAGTGTACCTTTCCTGGTGTCCTAGAAAACCAGATGAAAATAATTTGCCCTTAGGTTCCAAGACTGTAGCACAATTTTTGAAGGCTTATGGGAAAATACCGATCAGTCAACACCAGTTGTTTCTCATTCAAAGATACCATGATTTTTCAGGGTGAAAAGTAGAACTGTAAACAAATGAAAAGAATGAGGAAGAGGAGAAAAAATTCTATTAATAAATAGGAAAGAATAAAATCATTATTGAACAAATAGACACAGTTGGATGAAATTATCATTAAATATTGTGAGAGGATGTCTGTGATAACAGTAATTCAAAGGATTGACTCTTCATTAATAGACTGAACTATGATGATAGAGAAAAAGACACACCCAGCATGACAATTTGCTTCAGAAAACATATTCCTTTTCTCTCTCCCGCTGCCTCTTTCTCTGTCTCCTGTGTTGATTGTAAGCCTTTAACTTTGTGTGTAGAGAAAACATCTATCCATTTTGTTTTTCAGTTTTTAAAGATTTTGTAGCATGTGTTCCCAAGGGAGTACCCTCCATCCATAATACCTTCTTCCTGTGATAAATATTTTATCACACTTAAGACAGAAACATTAGTTCACCTCCAAGCACATAAAGATTTAATTCGAACATTTGGGCCAAAATAGGCAACTCAGAATGAATATGCACCGACCAAAAAGGCCTAAATGTTTCTCAAAGACTTGACTAGCTTTATACGGGCTTCTTGCCTCCAGGACCCTGATCTCCCTCTCACAGGGACCCTCACAGAATCCGGATGACCTATCAGAAGGGCCTCTCCATTTCCTTTATAGAAAAGTTTTTCTTTTATTTTCTTTATTTCTAAAGTATAGAGACCAAGCATTAGAGAACTTATAATTATGAATCCTCTCTCCATCCTTTTGTGATGTAAATCTGTTTTATTTTTTTTTTTAAGATTTTATTTATTTATTTGACAGAGATAGAGACAGCCAGCAAGAGAGGGAACACAAGCAGGGGGAGTGGGAGAGGAAGAAGCAGGCTCATAGTGGAGGAGCCTGATGTGGGGCTCGATCCCATAACGCTGGGATCACGCCCTGAGCCGAAGGCAGATGCTTAACCGCTGTGCCACCCAGGCGCCCCGTAAATCTGTTTTAAAATCCTCTTATTAGTTTCACAACCCAGGGACATTGTTCTCAAGGACCTGGGAACCATCCCTTGGAAACTTACCATTAAGGAGGATAGTTCCCCATCTCCCAATTTCTGTGCGTAGGTAGGGGCCTAACTTCCTTGAGAGCCTTGTTCCAAGCTTCAAAACTGCCTCCTGTCTTGAGAAAGTTTGCTTTACGTTTGGGTAAAGCCAATTAGAACACACAAATGGCCGATGATCACCCAGACTTTTTTCCCCTCTTCCCTCCCATTTTCCTGTCATGCACAGATATAATTTTGAGGAATTTAGCAACTGTCTGTTCTCTAATGACTACACTGGTCTTAATTTTCAGAAATTTCAGTATGCACTATTTCAGTTAGCTAGTGCAGTATAATTAACCATATCTGAGCTCAGCCTTTTACCACAATGCTATTTATTTCTCATTAATTTATATTTTTAGTGTGTGCTTCTTCCAATCTCATCTGAAATCATTCATGTGCCTGTGGGCAGCTGCCCATTGTCAGGCAGCTGTACTGATAAGGACGAATTCTTTCACACGATTTGGTGGCTCGGGATTGGTTTGCAGTCAGTTAGTGTGGAATGGGGATGATTCATCGGTTTTTCCACGCACTTTCTCGTTCCTATCAGTAGTTGAGCCAAGACAAGTTTTCCAGCTAAACCAGAGATGTTCTCATGGACACAGAATAGAAGCAAGAAAAAGCAAGCCACCATGCACTCATGCAAAAACGTTAACACGTGTGTTTTCCCGATGTATTTAAACAATTTGAAAATACTGCTTTAGGCAGAGTAATTTAAATAATAGTCACAAGTCGGAGTGCAGTGGACTAGGGCATAATGGGGAAAAACCACAGACACAGGAAAGCCATGCATTCTCAATTGGTAGATTATTCTTCCAACATCATAATTCTCCAGTTTCTTGAACTGCCCCCTTTTGTCTTCATTCTACTCCTACTAACTGCAGTCACGATCACATCTGAGATCTTCTCATAACCACTAAGGCAACTTATCCAATTATCTCAATTCCATGTATTCCAGTTCTCATGTGCTGGTACCCAAATTCCAAGATTTTTTCTTCTTCTTTTTTTTAGCACGTTGGAATCTTCAGTTCTGTTAGCTTTTTGCTGTGCCTGCCCAGTCGAAGCACTCACCCCTGTCCTTATCCTGCTTAAATTTCATGGTCAGGCATTATAATCACTTCATCATGTATGTGCTGGAGTCTTTCCATCTCTCTCTTTTTGCTTTATTATTTTGGAAAAAAGTTGCATTTCTGATTAAATCCATCTTTATACAATAGAATGTGCCTGGAAAAATCTATTGGCACACTGATTAGTTTTGTTTAGAATATGTGATCACAAAAATCAAGATGGCCCTTAATACTGCCAGTCATCTTGTACTTCCTTGGTCCATTTACAATGGCATTGTCCCAGAATCTAAGGCTGAGATGCTCACGAAACACTGTGTTCTCTCCTCAATCCGTCCTACAATCCTCCCTTCTTCTCCAACCTCAGTGGACAGTCATTATGTCCTATAGTTCAAGCTATACACTTCCCATTAGCTTGATTCTTCATCTTTCTAGTCTTACATCCAATTTTTTTAGAACCCACTGTTTGCTCTACATGAAGTATATCCTCCATCTGACCATTCCTCACTTCTACTGTTGGTCCTGGTCTGCGCCACCATCATCTCTCACCTATATTACTGCAGTTACCTGCTAACACATCGCCCTACTGATGCTTACTTTTTAATCTGTTTTCTCACAAAAGGCCAGTTGTGTTAAAGTATTTCGTTGTATCCATTCACTGTCACTCCCTGTAAAAGGATTATACTTCCTATCCCATTAGCAGGAAATTTGACCAAAGACCTGGGTTGGAAAATAAACTGTGAGAAGTGATTTATTCCTTATCCAAGAAGAAAGTTTATGCATTAGTCCTCCTTTCATCCCACCAGGAGAATGGCAAACCTCAAATAACAATTGCCTACTTATCCCTTGCCCTGGAAATAATAAAACAAAGAGGAACAGAAGAGTTGAACTGCAAAGACCATGTGACATGAGTGAAAGAAAAATATTTGTTATTGCAAGGCAAATGACGTTCTAGGGTCGTTATATCCCTGCACCCAAATGTAAGAAAATAGACTAATAGAGAAATTAGTACATGGGTGTTGCCACAGAAAAAGAAGCTGAAATTATGTGACATTGGCTCTGCAGCTGGGTAGTACGCAGGCCAGAAAAATGCTATGGAAATCTGCCAGCATGGTGCTCAGTGAAGCAGTTAGTAAAACGGATACATGTGATGACCTGGAAGCTAGATAATGTTCTTAATGAGTGTTCGGTCTTAGGTGAAGAGGTTTGGAAACAGAATGTTATTCGTGTTTCTTTGTTGTTTTTATTTTTATTTGACATGAAATTAAATGATCTAAGCAATGATTGCCAGGTTTGTAAGCAGAGGTAAAAGATTCATTTGTTTTCCAGCTAAATAGCTAAAGGAGAATACTGAAAAGTGTTTTAAGATACAATCATTGATTAACACTTGCCTTTATGGTAAGCACTTTGTTCAAACATCTTAATTCATTAATTTGACACCTATTAAATTCTTCCCATGACTTGGGGAGGGAGGAAAGGAGTGGTGAATTCAGCTTTCCCAGGAAAGTCTGATGAGCTCAAGGTGATTAAAATGAAATCTAGAAGGGGAAGAATGCCTTGAAAAGCATTGTGACTATGGACATGGGATTATGAAACAGACGGAAAAGAATGTAGGTATGTCTGTTGATTTGGGTATTTTATGATTATTTTACGAAAGTCCTGAATAGGCAGTACATCAAAACTCATTAAACGTGATCAACTTTTATAAGGCTATGACTATTGTTCCCCATCTCTTAATTAAACTAATTATATAGCTCTATATTGTGGAACAACTATGGCAACAATTAAACAACAATTATTCTGTTATATCAAGTTTCAGTGAAGATAATATAGGACAGCCTTCCTAGAGGCTAAATTGGCCCTCAAATAGCCTCTGATTGGCTATTGTAAAGTTCTTATTCATTGCTCTAATTTTAATGACTTTAGAAAGGATGTAATCTTTCCATTTTGCTACAATGTCTCCTCTCCATTTCCTGTTACATACATAATCCTCCACTTTCAAACTTATGCCTGCTCAGAACCATGGGTATTTGATGCTTTCACCCCTACCTTAGACTATCTAAATGCAATTAAATATTAAGACATAAAACTAGCCTTAGTATATGAGATCAGTAAACCTTTTAATATATTGGTTTTTCCCTACTTAAAGCAACTATAATATTAAGATGTCATCAACTCTATCAGTTTACAATTTAAAGAACAAGATTTTATTATACCATAATCACCACCGGTTAATGGCTTCATAAATATCAAATAAATGAAAATATATACCTAGAAATATTGGTGAAATTGCTTTTCAGAAAATTTGGTGATAAAAAGTCTTAACTACACACAGGGATGTAAATAGACACAAATTTGACCTTTAATTTCAGCAATCACTAATACATATGCAATTTGCTAAGTTCTATGGTATATACTTGGATTTCTTATAATGTTCGTGAAATATGTTTATTCACCAGCATCGTAAAAGCATTTTCAGAGAAGAGGTAGATGTTAAAGTTGTACGAATCATGGAAACAGACTGGTCTCAGTGAACAGTGACTGCCTAAAATTGAAGAACAAACACTGAATTGAGAAAAACTTGAAAATTATAATAGTTACGCATATCCTATTTATATACTCTAAAGTAAATATGAGACCATTCATATAAATTGCTACTGGAAAATTAGATTTTTCTTAAAGGAGTCCACTGTATATCATTTATTTTATGAAACTAGAAAAATTAATGCCAACAGAAAGAGAATTTAGATAATCTAAAGCAATTAATTGCTAGGAATGATGTTATTTAACATTTTTATGAAGTAATAAGAATGGATTTGCAGCCGATACAAGATTGTGAATTTGGTTAGTTGTATCTTAGTAATACCTGAGGTAAAGAAATCCTAATAACATTTTAGTGCCCAGTTGCAAATAGTATGAATTTCAAACTATACATTTCCTTGGCAGGAAAATTTTTAACAAAAACACAAAATATGATGCAGTTTCCAGGAAAATGAGAAATCAAGTTGAGGAAGTATTTGTAGAAGTAAAATGTCCGGGAAACGTAATAATGTTTCGCCATTCTATTTTGTATCGATTTGTTATATTACGCTTGTTTCTCTTAAGTAGATCTTCAATATCCTAACATAAAAACACAGAATAATTGATTTTATCTTCAGAGATGCCACATCCAAAAACTTGCTTAAGTTAGAAACCAGTAAGTGAGCCTTCACTGACTTTTACCCTGTTCCTAAGCAAACCCTGCTCCTGCGGGCGCCTCTCACCTGCGTTATGTTCTTCCTATAGCAACGTCAAACATTGCGTCTAATCCACTGTCATCTTTCACCTGGATTAAGTGAAAGCCTCCTGTTTGATTTGCGCACATTCAATCATCCACCCCACTTCCAATTTATTCTCCAGAGTGTGACCTGAATTACCTTGAACATTCCAACCACAATCCTCCCTCCTGAAAATCTTCCATTTCCTGCCCTCTCTCAGGTTTTCCAATCACAAGAGTCTTATTGTAGGCACTCAAGTGTGTTTTGCTCCTTCCTGCCTCTGTTGGGACTCCATTACCCATCTTTGGCCGGAAAGTATGTAAGATATATGATCTCAACTGTTATATTTTGAATATTTAACTGTCTATAAATACTCATCTTAAAACAGATAACACTTGGGGCACCTGGGTGGCTCAGCTGGTTGGGTATCTGCCTTTGGCTTAGGACATGATCTCTGGGTTCTGGGATCGAGCCCTGCGTTGTGCTCTCTGCTGAGGGGGAGTTCCCTTCCCCCTCTCCCTCTGTGCACACTCCCTCTCTCCCTAATAAATAAATAAAATCTTAAAAAAAAAAAAAAACAGGTACACTTGACTTTTGGTCTCATTGAGTGGGGAGACTCTTTTTTACTGAGATAATTAGTTTTTTTACCCTTAAAATTAGTAACAACACAAGGTAAACTTGGCTTTTTGAAATAAAATATGACATTGCCAAGTCTAAGACTTTTTTTCTTCCATTGAAGCTGATCCACAGAGAGTCTCCAGATAGCCCTTCACTCTCTCTGGTGGCTGAGGTGTGTCATTGATAATTAGGAACTGGAGCTCCTTTCATCAACCTACCTCTGCTTTCTACACTATTTACAGCTGAACACACAGAACGTATGGGGCTTTCTCATTTTAAGAACACTCATTGTTACAGGAACAATAAAAACCATGAGTAGGAGACCATGGCAACTCTTTAAATCAAACATTGAAAGAGCTGTGGACTTTTAAAATAACCGTATTAGATACATAAAAGTAACCCTACTTTTTTTTTTTTTCATGTTTACCTAATGAGACAGTTGATCTAGTCTTTTCCAATCAACATGGAGGTTTGTTCCCAGGTTCAGAGCAATTCTGTGATCTTTCTGATTTCAGAAAAAAATATCTAAAGAAACGTTAACCATCCATTGAACTGAAAAGAATGGTTCCTTGTTACTCCACAGCATACATACGCATTACTACCTTACTACTGCATTATCACTTTCAGGCTTAGGCAGCAAACTCATGAAATCTGTAAGAAGAGGTCGAAATGGTTTTCATTTCCGACAGTGAAGTGCTTAGATTTCTCTCATGGTCAGGAGTGGTGCAGGGAGCTGTTGGAAGAAGGTAGGACTCTAAAGCTATCACTGGGCACAGGGCACAGGTTCTCTGGCATCTGTGGGCTGAACACAGAACTGGCACACTTTCATGGAGTGAGTGTCTAAGATATAATTTGGATACAGCAACGTTTTTCTACCTTCTGTTTACTTTGATTGTAGTTTGCTCTCCTTTTCCCAATATTTTAGAGTAAACAGCTGTATTGTGTATCTGAGCTATTTTAACATAGATGTTTGCATCTATACATTTCTCTCTGTACACTGCTTTAGCTTGAGAGATGTTTTCAGGTCTTCCCACGTCCTTCTCTGCTTCCTCCTTGAGTAGAAGTCCCCACTACTTGTGCATTACCTTCTAATCCCCATGGTTGGCTGTCATCCGGCATGGTGTGCGGTCAGGGTGTCCTTCTGAACTATCTCTTTCTCTGCTCTCTTTGTTAAACTTCTGACTGCTCTGTCATTTTTCTTGTCACTGCTTATATCCTGGTCCTATGACCACTGCCCTCTTAATTGCTCTCCAGCAAGATCCCATAATTTTGATGATGTCCCATGTGTAGAATTCTGTTGCAAATATGGTAGTGGCTCAGGCACACCTGTGGAGCTCTTGCTCTTTAAGGTCTGCCTCTCCCCCTCAACAGAAACTTTATGCCACTTCACAAGACCTAGGGATGAGGATAGCAGCCTCCTGCTCTGGGAGTGACATCCCTACTCTATGAGTAGGTGCTGGGGCGGGGTGGTAGTGATTCTAGTTTTCTTGGTTTGCCCTTCCCAGGATGAAAACTCTGCCCTATCGACCAAGAGCCTTATTTCAGTGCAGTGCACCTGGTTAGCATTCCACCCTGAGGGAGGGTCCAGTTGAAAAAGGGAGCTTCAAACGTCTGATTCTGCTTGCCTTGAATAGAGCTTCTGCAACAGGAAGCTGGGTCGGGTCGTAGGAAATGCTCCTGGCCTAGTCCTCTATACCCCTGCCCCCAGCCGGCCCTAGACTGGGAACTTTGGGAGAGGGAGCCCTCATCTTATTAGGTTGCAGAGAGGGAAGGAGAAGGTGAGCCCCACTGCCAGACTCACATCCTCTCACCAAGATCTAGTTGAATTTTTTTTTCTAGTCAATTTTTAAATTTGTGTTTCTCCATTTGCTGTATGCCTTGAGAAACTTTTCTAGAATCTTTAAATTATTCTTGTTTTTGACCAAATAATTTCCTCCAGTTTAATATATATTTGAGGGAGAACCCACTGCTCCTCACCCTTCTGTTCCAGAAGTCAGGCTTTAATTTCCTTGTTTTCTAGGTGAGCTTTTTGCAGTTTTTACCGATATCTACTGAAAGTGCATAGATTAGATTAGATTAGATTAGATTAAAATTAGATTAAAAAAATCAAAGTATCTTTGAATTAAAGTTGGATAAGTTGGATTCAGATTCAAATCAAAAGCATGAAGACTTTTGATACTTTGCTTGTGATGCCAAGCAAAAATTTGAACACACACACATTATTTAAGAATAACTGGTCTAGGGACGCCTGGGTGGCACAGCGGTTAAGCGTCTGCCTTCGGCTCAGGGCGTGATCCCGGCATTATGGGATCGAGCCCCACATCATGCTCCTCTGCTGTGAGCCTGCTTCTTCCTCTCCCACTCCCCCTGCTTGTGTTCCCTCTCTCACTGGCTGTCTCTATCTCTGTCAAATAAATAAATAAAATCTTTAAAAAAGAAAAAAGAATAACTGGTCTATCAAAGTGATTTTTGGGGGATTGGGGGTGATGTAAGGCAGAATTGTTATTACTAGTTCATGCACAAACTTTCAAAAACTCCATGTGTACATATTAAATAAAAATTGAGATCAGGGAAAATGAAAAGATGAATTAATATTATTTTCTGGTGAACATTGATGCGCATGGAGCTCATATATCTCCCCCTCCCCCTACCCATGTCCCCAGGTACACTAGGGGAGTCCCTCTCTGCTGGATGAGAGTGCCAAGCACACTAAAACTTTTTGCTGAATTAAATTGTCAAGGCACATTTTAGACATTTGCTCTTGGCAGCGAACTGACTAAAATCTGGCCCTTCAGTGCGGGGAGCTGAAGTGGACAGCTGATGGAAAACTTCTCCTGATGCTTCAGCCATGAGATTAAAACTCATCCCATGCTTACTATCAGAATTGCTTTTGGTTAATAAAGAAACGGAAGTCAGGAGGTATGGGTTAATCTCAGAGTACTTGAGTATTCTGTAGCCATACATATATTTGTTGAGAGCAAACCAAGCACCATAGTAGTATACATACATGAGTTTAATTCTCACAAAACCTTATGAGGTTATTCATATTCCTCTTACCATTTTATAGAAGAGGAAATTAAGTTAATTGACCGAAGACTTCACTAGCAAGCATTAAACCTGAGACTTGAACAAAGAAAGTACACTTTCATATATCACATACTCTAATAATATTCTGCACTAGTAGAGTCACACTTTATTGATAACCTACAAAATCACTAATTTCCAGTACAATGATTATTACAGGATGGGCACATGCTCTCCCCTCCACTTGATGGAGAGTCATAAGGTCTTGCCCCCTTCATTTTTTTAAACTACTGTAAATTTATCGCATTGCTTAGATATTTCACTTTGCATAAATACTAATGACCACTGACATAGAATTACTGAAGTACTCATATGAATGCTTGAAGGGGCACCTGGGTGGCTTGAAGGGGCGCCTGGGTGACTCAGTCGGTTAAGCATCTGCCTTCGGCTCAGGTCATGATCCGAGGGTCCTGGAATAAAGCCCCTCATGGGGCTCCTTGCTCAGCGGGGAGCCTGCTTCTCCCTCTCCCTCTGCCTGCTGCTCCCCCTGCTTGTGCTTACTCTCTCTCTCTGTCAAATAAATAAATAAAATCTTTAAAAGAAGATTTAAAAAAATATGAATGCTTGAAATGACGTTTACTGTTTGTATTGAAAGGAAAATTATAGTAAGCATTGTACTAAGTATATGTAAAATTTTATATATAAAATTATTTTGAGATATCCTTTGGTGTGTGTTTGTGTGTGGTTATGTGTAACTCTTGCAGAAAATATTTCATCTGTTTCAACAAGAAAAATCTAGTTTTCAAAATTCAGGATGACAGTCATGGCAATCTTTGACTAACATATGGAAACACACAGAAATGAAAGCATATTTATTTGTTTTATATATTAGCATTTTAATAACTATTTTAATAAATTTTATGATCAACTTTGAGCCTTTATGTTGGAGTAATTCTGTGATTTGCCATGGCACTCCAATACTCCTCTTACGAGACCCCATGTGGCTAAATAGTTGTTGAGTTCCCCGTGGGCATGTGTATTACCTGTTCCTATCATAAATAATTTAAAAGGGCAGCTCGAAGTTGTTAAAATGCCTGCTGATGATATTATATGTCCTTTACTCATATCCAGAGTACCTTATTACCTTACACCTGGGGATCAGAAAGTAAAAACCATTTCCTGTTGTAGAACAAAATATGAGTAAATCAAATGTTGATTATGTTTAAAGATGCTGGCCATCTTCATTCATGTTATCATTTCAGCTTTCTCATGTTGTCTCTAATTTCATTTGAAACAGTTATCTGAGGACTCATTTAGTTATTGATATTTCTGTACATGGTTTTTTCTCAATGCCATGGCGTGGGGTGTGTGTGTGTGTGTGTGTGATTTTTGTTTGCTTGCTTTAGATTTTAGGACTGTCCACTGATATTTAGGCAAGTATGTTATACAGTTAGTATTCAGAGCTATTTGAACAATCGCTTGAATCAAGGTATTTGAGGAACTACAGTAGCGAGTCATCAATCAGAAACCCCTATATAGAAAACAGATGGAAATAGTAGTATAAAAGCAGGTTGCCTTAGCAAGATTTACAGCATTATAAATGCTGGAAAACTTCACCTCTTCAGATTTCTGTGACCTTCTGGCACAGATGTTATCGAATGGCACTAAACCATATTTTCACCTTGTCCCTAGACTACTGCAAGCAGTATTCTGATGGATGACATTGTCTGACTCATCTATAATCCTAAGGCCTGGAGTTTTATCAGAGCCCATTAGCAAGGCAAAGGCACATATATAGATTCAGAAATTTACAGAATGGTTAGATTATATCCTTATTATTCACTTAGTCACGAAAGCATGGCAATTCAGAAGGATGACAAATATTATCTCACCAGATGGGAGTAAAATAAGGAAATTCCCAACTGAAAACCTGTACTTGAGAATTACAATGTCATTTATTTCAAAACTTAGACTCACCGTAACTGAAGAATATAAAAATTATTGGTGTTTGAGAGAGAAAAATTAAGTTGCACAGTCATAGTTGGCCTGCCAGAAAATGAGATTAAAACAATTCCTGTTGTATAGATCTGTCTAGAAACAAAATATAAGAAAAAAAAATGCCCCAGTAGAATCTATAAAAATTTCAGTTAAACTGTAAATCTAATCGGTATTGATTAAATGAAAATTTAGAATTCATATATGTTCTAAAAAACCTGTTTTCTGTTTTTAACTGGGCATTAAGACTTTAGGAGTTTAAGACATATGAAATCAGTATTGATTTCTTTTCATGATAAAACTCAGTCCCTTAAAAAATATTCATTAGAATGTGGCTTTTTTGCTTCTTTTCTCTAGTTGTTTACTCTGACAATTCTTATGACAAAAGTTGCACCATTTTAAACCCCAAATTATGATTTAGCTCTTATTTTCCCTCAGTATCCTCGGCACTTCTGCCGGGGAATAAAAAGACGTTTGTTGGAATACAAGCACGTAATCCCAGTTATTCTTCTAATTGACACAGAGTTTCCATATATTTAAACAGATTATTTTAGCCTGGTTAAAAAATATGTTTTATCATCATATATTATTATTTTAAAAATAATAATTTGAAATTCATGACATACAGATATATTTAAAGCACATCTTGTTTTCTATCTTTCAGCACATTCCATATGTACTGAGGATGATAACAGATTTTTAAATTTAGAGAGTTAGAGGAAATCATTAACAGGCACGTTACGTCTATACACACTAGTGCACAAGTACTTTAATCCAAATATTTTAATGTAATCTATATAACAAAATGCTTTCAAGGACAAGAAAATAATTCATGGGTGGTGTGTGTGTGTGTGTGTGTGTGTGTGTGTGTGTGTGTGTTTTCAGATTCAGTTGGCTCCTGTTCCTAGTAGAACTCATGATACATGGGAGAAAATCTTCGTATGCTTAGATGGCAGTGCTTATTTAGGATAGGTTTCTATCAGCATTTTCACAAGAAGAATCCCTGGTGGATTTACTGCATATGCAATTAATGTGTGGCTTTGAGCAAAAAGGGAACACAAAATATTAGCAGTTGAGAGGAATTTTTTTGTTCTGCTTTCATGGTATTGAATCATTTGCTTTTTATTTTCTTCACTAGGACAAATTTACTGTATTATTAAACACAATTTTCAACAGTTGGAATGACAATAATTATTGAAGGAAGTCATTGAGTAAAAGAATAATTCTCCAAGAGTACTTGAAACTATGGGGCGCCTGGGTGGCGCAGTCGTTAAGGCTCTGCCTTCGGCTCAGGGCGTGATCCCAGGGTCCTGCGATCGAGCCCCACATCAGGCTCCTCCGCTAGGAGGCTGCTTCTTCCTCTCCCACTCCCCCTGCTTGTGTTCCCTCTCTCGCTGGCTGTCTCTCTCTCTGTCAAATAAATAAATAAAATCTTAAAAAAAAAAAACTAAACAGAACACAGGGAAGTGTGGGAAATAGTAAAATGGAATATGTATAAAAGACATTTTTTCCTTTTTAAAATGTATTTCACAGATAATTAACTGTTGAGGCAAAAATAACAGTGTTTTGCAGAATTTATAGTATGTCTAGAAATAAATATGTGACACAAAATCACAAAGGCAAGACATCAAAGCATGATATTATGCTTGAAATGGTATTAACATTATTTAAAGGTGGACTGTATTCAGGGGAACACTCTATTGTAAACCCTAGAGGCCCCACTAAAAACACAAAAAGAAACAAGGTATAATTAATTATACATCATGGGCAATAATTGATATAAAAATATTCTAATAATAAAAAATCAAGAGAGAAACACAGAAGTAATAAATGTCAGGGTTGAGAATTTAATGAAATTATATCCATAATTACATAAAAGAGTAAATTGCTCTAACAACACAGTTGAAAAATAGAGATAATAGGTGTATATAAAACAATTCCCAAGTCCATGCTTTCCACAAAAAAGAATCCATAAAAAGACACATGGAGGTATGATGGGCAGAATTCTGAGGATGCTTTCCCCAACATTCCCATCTCTTGGTTATTAAATTAATCAGTATTCTAGGTTTTGCTGAAGGAAGTTTGTAGATCTAATTAAATTTCTGCACCTTATAATAGTGATACTATTCTGTGTTTTTCAGGTGGGCCCAATCTAATCACCTGGGCCCTGAAAAGCAGAGAATTTTCTCCAGCTGGAGTCAGAGAGATATGGCAGGTGGGAGGGCAACAGAGAGATCCAAATGTGAGGAAGACTTGGTCTGCACAGCTAGCTTTAAAGTTGGAAGAAGGGGACCATGGGCTGAGTGGTATAACTAAACTTTAGAAGCTGAGAATGACCCCATATCAAAAACCAGCAAGGAAATGAGGACCTAGGTCTCACACCCTTGTGGAACTGAGTTCTGCCAAAAACTGGAATGAGTTTGGAAGCAGATTTATCCACGAAGCCTCCGGAAAAGGCTGCAGCCCTGCCGAACCCATGTGTTCAACCACGTGAAACCTGGACTAGAGAAGGAGTGAGCTACCCCGTGTCCAAACCCCTGATCCACATAAACTGTGAGCAAGTACGTTTGTGTTGCTTGAAGACAAAGATCTGTGATAATTGGCTACAGCAGCAATAGATAAATAATACACTATGTAAAGGATAAAACAATATATATATATTGGTATGGAGTAACTATGGAGTAACACTATGGAGTAACAATCAATCACTATATGGAGTAACTATGGAGTAACACTATGGAGTAACAATCATAAGAAAGCTAAAGTGTCTATATTGATATCAGACAAAGTAGATTTGAGACAAGTAATGTTACACAAACAGAGAGCAGTTTTTCACATTGATAAAAGATTGACTCATTGAGAGGAGTCATCTTAAACATCTATACACCTAATAACAGTCATTTAAAATAAAATACCAGAAACTGACAAAAATTTAAGTAGACAAACCTATAATTCATTTGGAGATTTTAACATCCCCATCTCAGTAATTGGAAAGTGTACACAGAATAGACACAAACAAACATCCATCATGGTGCAGAAGGTGGGACAATACCCAGTGATTTAACTTAATAGACGTCATGAACCACGGCACATACCAATAGCATTACATGCATTCTTTTCAGAGAGAATAATCACTGTGATAGATCATATGCCAGGCCACAAGGTGAATCTCAGCAAACCAAAAGGATACTTAAAATCATATATGGCATATTTATCCATAAACAAATGAAATTTTGTATCAGTAACATAGAGATGCGTGAGAACTCTCCAAATGTGTTTAAAACAAGGAACACACCATTAAGTTAAACTGGGTCAAAAGAGAAATTACAAGAAGCATGAGAGGATGATGTGAACTAAAAGACATATAAATAAATAAAAATAAAACCACTCAACATTGCTCCATGCAGGCACAATGAAGCTGTCCTTCCTCCGGTTTCTGTGCTGTTGTCCTCGGGTTTTCCTGTTCCATTCTGCTGCTGCTGTTTCTTAGGTGGACTCCTGAGCTCTCTCAGAGGCTGTTTTGCTCATGGATAGCTGCCTGATTTTGAGGGGGAAACAGAGGCTGTGGTCTTCTACTTTGCCATCTTCCTGACATCTGAAAAAAAACAAAGGGTATATTTGAAAGCAAAAGAAAAAACACTTCACGCTTTGAATTGAAAGGATAATAAATTACTCTTTTAGGGTATATTTTTAAATCTGTCCATTGTAGGGGGCGCCTGAATAGCTCAGTCAGTTAATTGCAGACTCTTGGTTTAGTTTCAGGTCCTGATGTCAGGATCCTGAGATCGAGCCTGCCTTGGGCTCCGCGCTAGGCTCAGAGTCTGAGATTTTCCCCCGCCGCCTTCCCTTCCCTTCTGCTCCTCCCCTGCTCTCTCTCTCTTGATCTCAAATAAATAAATAAAATCTTTAAAAAATCTATTATAACTTCCTAATTTTTTCAGCTTATGGAAAAAGTAGGGTTTCATTATGATAACCGCAGCACTTGAAAAACCAAGCACTCAGAGTCAATTTCCGTTAATTTGGGTTTTGTATTTGGAAACCCTGACTACCTATCCTGACATTGTGTTTAATCTGGAGACAATAAACCAAAGTCCACACAGGCTTTTTCTCTTTCCCAAGTTCCCCAGTATACCCAGTACCCAATAATTGTTTTATGAATCATTTCCAGTTATGGTTTTACTAGAAATACAGTGCATCTGGTTATCTTGTAAAGATAATTTGAATGGTTTCATTATCCTATATATACTACTTATCAAACCTGTCTTGTAAATCAGTGTGCACTTCATCAACACCAGCAAAGCTTGCATAAATAAAAGCCTTATGAGTCTTAAATGATAATTACCGCAATCTAATGAATTGCATAAATCACTTATAATGAAGGGAAATAAACAAGTACGCTGAGATGAGCACATTAATAACTTAGGTTTTTCAAAAGCAATGAGTAATTTAATTTATATGGTATGTCCACAGACAGTAACAACTTGAATTTTATTTGTGAAATAATTAGCTGTTAATCTAAAGGGATACGACTTATCTACTAGCAGTACTTTAAACTGAAAAATAAAGAATAATTTTATCTTTGATGAAAATTATACTGATAATACCCTGTGATTTGAAAGTCAATATAAAGTGGGAAAAAATGAAGATTGATTTAAGTTCATACTGACAAACCTAGAATTTATTCCAAAATATGAATTAGCATGCTTCACAATTCCAAGTAATTTGCGATGTGCTATAATTTTTAGTGATCCACTTACTCAAGTGCTAATTGGATTTTATTTTTTATGTATTTATGAAGGAAGGGAGGGAATTTATAACTTTTATCTCTAACATTTTAATTTGGATCATGAAAAATGCATAATTCATTCATGAGGTTCGGTTTCATTGGTTAAAAGAATATTCTGCGATGTAGCAAAAACCTCAAATATAATTAGTAAAACAGCTTCCCCCAACCCAAGTAGCATGAATATTACCTAGGCTAATATATTTTATGTACTTTATTTCTCTTGACTTACCTATCATCTTCTTGTCCATGAGTTAAGTTTGAAAACAGTATTTTGTTTCCAATCACTTAATTCAGTTGTTTCAGTTAATTCCTCCATTGAAAAGTAAATATATCACAATAGGACTGTCTCATATTTGAAATCTATATATTTACTCACCTATTCGTTTATTCGACTGTGCACCAAGCTCTGCGTTAAGATTAGTGTATTAAAATGACCAACAAATAACCTTAACCCCAAGGAGTTCTTAGCTGATGGTGAAAAGTCTTATCAATAAATAAGCACAATTTAATGTAAATGTCATTTTTGTACTGTTTATGCCTAGGACTTAGTATTGAAGGAAGGGTCATGCCCTGGCTAGGTTTTGGGGATTTTCTTCACTGTGGAATTTCCCAGACAAGGGATTGGAAATCATCAAAACTCAAGTTATAAATGAAACCTGAAGTTGTCTTAGAAATCAAAAATACCATGTCCCGTCACAATACATGTACACAGACAAAACTCCAACAACAAAACAAGAATGCAGGGCCTCAATGGCCACCAGAAATAAGTCTGAATAGTACAGTAGAGGCAAGAAACGTGTACCTGAGAAAGAGCTAGCATAGGGTCATGAAACTCAAAAGGTGAGGAGTAATTACCCTTACTTACCTTAAAAAACAATGCTGCTGGGGCGCCTGGGTGGCACAGCGGTTAAGCGTCTGCCTTCAGCTCAGGGCGTGATCCCGGCGTTCTGGGATCGAGCCCCACATCAGGCTCTTCCGCTATGAGCCTGCTTCTTCCTCTCCCACTCCCCCTGCTTGTGTTCCCTCTCTCGCTGGCTGTCTCTATCTCTGTCAAATAAATAAAATCTTTAAAAAAAAAAAAAAACAATGCTGCTGTTCAAGGCTTCCCTTTGCAAGCTAACCCACTTATAGAGGTGAACCAGTTAAACCTGAAGAACTAAGGCAGACTAGACAAATGTTAATATTTGGAATCCATAAGGAAATATCTTGTATTACTATTGTTTTTAATAAATATTTCTTGCAATACAGAGATTACACCCGGACAACAGATTATTGACTGCCATTTCATTCAAGCTGAAATAGATAAAAGTACATATTATTTTGTTTCATGTTTTTGGTATTTTCCCATGAAATAATTTACCAATTTGAAAGGATAATTGCCCTTGTTGATGTCTTTTAGGTGTCCAGTACATTTTTATTTAGTCCTTCCGTGAGGAATGCTCAAGGGCAACTTCTCTCTGACCACTTTTCCTCCAGATGTGTTGCAATCTATGCATATGTCCCAAAATTTATAAAACTAGTATATTCCAGGAAAGAATGAAAAAGTCTCTAAGGAACTGTGATACAGTGGGGAAAAAAACGTAGATTTCAGTCTTTGTTGCCAGTTCTTGGCACAGAGCTCCTAAACCAATGGAATGTCTGATTGAGGAGTGTCATTTGTTATGTATAATGAGCCCTTTCTGACCATCCCAGAGTTTATGCTAAGGTGATGACTCTTGGTGGGCCCCTGGATAGCTTCCAGTTGGGAACTGGTCACCAAAGGCTACCAAGGGGTTAGAGGGTTGGAAATTTCAGCCCTATCTCCAACCTCTGAGGAGGGGAGGGGGCCAGAAATTGAGTTCAATCACAAATGGCCAGTGCTTTAATTAATCATGACCATATAATGAAACTTAGATTAAAAATTTTGAAACAATGCGGGGAAGGAAGCTTCTGGATTGGTTACCACATCCATGTGCTTGGGACCCTCTGGACCTGCCTATTCATTTTTATTCTTTATAGTAAACTTTGATAGTAAGGATCACATTTTTCTGAGTTCTGTGAGTCAATCTAGCAAATTATTAAAGCTGAGAGGAAGCCATGGGAACCCCTGAATTTAGAATTATCCAGGCACAAGCATGGTAGCCTGAGAAGTCATCTGAAGTGAGGGAAGTGACACTGAACCCTTACTGGGTCTGCATCAACTATGGGTAGTTAGTGTCAGAATTTAATTGAATTCTAGGACATCTAGTGGGTGTCAGAGAATTGGAGGATTATTTCTTGGAAAATCATAGAGGAGCATAACAACAAGGATTGGAATGCAGTAATAGACCAATAGAAGAGATTACCTTAGAGAGATAAGGCCCTTAATAATGGCAATGTTTATTTGGAAAAAAAAATAGTTAATTTTATCTGAATCAGAAATGTTAATTTCATAGGTTCATAAGGAGTTTCACTGGGCTCAATTTGGAAGGGTATGTAAGCAAACAAATGAAGGCAGAGATAACAGTTTTATCTCTACATGTGGTAGAGAAGAAAAGGAAACCATTCAGTGAGTAGTTCAAGGTTTTCAAAATTCAGCAGTGTCTACATTAAAGAAGAGCAGAATGGAAATGGGACATCAGAGGAAGCAGCATTGAGGGCTCACTGCTGCATGACCACAGATGGTAGAGAGGAATTTCTTTGGCAATTACAGTGCTAGGAAATTCAAAAGTAGAGGAAAACAAAGTTGTAGACGAGAAGGAGCGAAAATACTCTAGACACAGAACCTCGTGAGGACACAGATTGTGGAAGTTTCATCAACATCCCTCAGTCACGGGGCGCCTGGGTGGCACAGCGGTTAAGCGTCTGCCTTCGGCTCAGGGTGTGATCCCGGCATTGTGGGATCGAGCCCCACATCAGGCTCCCTGCTCTGCTGGAGCCTGCTTCTTCCTCTCCCACTCCCCCTGCTTGTGTTCCCTCTCTCGCTGGCTGTCTCTATCTCTATCAAATAAATAAATAAAATCTTTAAAAAAAAAATCCCTCAGTCAGAAATACCCAAATGTGATTCTCCAACTAGGACAGTGTAGACACAAGGGACTCTTACATTCTGGAGGAAGGAAAGCACAGACTTTTGGAGTTCCTGCAACGAAGACCGATTTGTTATGTTGAAATATTAAATAAGCCTTGGTTCTTTGTGAGGTTGGGGAGATATGGAGATAATATGAAATGGCTCAAGATGATTCAAGAACAAAATTTAAGGTCCTACAATCTCGAGAGAGTAGATGCTGTTTTCTAGCAACTAGGATTCATTCAACTTAGCATTGCACAAGAAATAAGGACTTTGAGGGGAACGTGAGTACAAGAGATCTTTAATACACAGATTGGTCACTAAGAAAAAAAAACTAAGACCTTGTGAAAGATCAGTTGCCAGGAAAAATATGAGCTTTCAAGAAGACTGGACTATTTAACATACTATTCTCTGAGAGTGAAAATGTTTGTTTTGATAGTTGTTTCCACCAGATATGGTAACCACTATAATAAAAGCCTCTAGTGGAAGGTTTCTCCCTATAGGGTTTTAAATGACTATCTTGGGATATTCTGAGCATTAATAAGTCACCATCCTGGCAAAAGTGGAAACAAAAATTCAGTTTGTCTTTTATTTTCTCTTGTGATCCTCCAGGGGAAAAAAATACCCAGGAAAATAATATGCATACATACATAACAACATCAAATAAATTTCAATTAAAATCGGAATAAGATTAGAGGACAGAATCCCAACCAAGCAAATGTCTGAATGAGATACATCTCTGTAGGAGTAATTAGACAAAGAAAAAAAAATGAAAAAAGGGGTATTTTTTAGAAGGTACATTACTCAAATGTGTGTATTGAACGATGCCGAGATTTGCGAAGCAGAGAAGGGTGCTATTTTTTAGCAAATCTTCAAAAATTGGCATATTGTATCTTATGCATGTGTTTTAGTGAAGATATGGGTATGTTATTT
This sequence comes from Ursus maritimus, assembly GCF_017311325.1. NCBI lineage: Eukaryota > Metazoa > Chordata > Mammalia > Carnivora > Ursidae > Ursus > Ursus maritimus. The sequence continues at coordinate 6,453,670 of NW_024424230.1, read as the reverse complement.
TATGTTATTGGAAAATCAGCTGAAAAACCAGTTTAGCAAGACTCACCCAGTTCTATTATGAATTACTTTTGAGTTTCATTCTACCGGCAAGTTTTCCTCAGATTTGGAAGTTGCAGTGATTGTTTGTTTGTTTGTTTGTTTATTTATTTATTTATTTATTGTATCAGTTATATTTTTACTTACATATATACATATTTAATATTTACAAATGCATTCGGTATGAAAAAAGATATCTATTTCTTTTTTACAAAAGTCTGTTAATATAAAATTTGGCCAAACCATGAGTAGAACTCCTACTTCCCAGATGAAAGGTTAAGACACTGCATGGGGATTTGGATAACTAATGGAAATTTGTTCTAAAGACTGACTTCCAGCCCCCATCTCTTGCACTACAAATAGTTAATTTGGCTTTATGTACCTTGAATGTATTCAGGTCAGCAGTCTTTGACTACTTTGGACACAGTATAGGGAAGTTATCGTTTGCTTCCCATTTTAGCTTCACTGTTGAAAGGGAAACCTCCTGTCTGTTCTTTGCTTGAGGGGGATGCGTTAGCAGCTTAGTACGCAGCAATCAGTGTGGCGAGCACTGCCCATGAAGACAAACAAAAAATAAAAATCATCCGTTGGCCTCACCCACTTCTCCAACCCGTATTCCCCTTATTTTCTCTGCAGTATTTTGAAACAAATGTGATATTCTTTGACATTTAAATAGTAAGGTTATGTTTTATTAAAACTTCTTTTCTTCACATAGCATCATATTTTTTGTTCTACTCTAGGGATATAATAGATGAAATAGAGCTGAAGAGAGAAATTGCGGGAGAAAGGAAACCACAAAAACAGACACACACGTCCGTGGGATGAGTTCCCTCCATCTGCAGGCTCATTATACAATTGACATAAGTGAAACTTCTGAATATATTTTGCAGTAGTTTTGTACAAGATGATTTCCAGGGGTTTGATTTTTGTGAGTTTCATTATGCTGGATGCTTTTACTCAGTTTCATAGTAAAATAACATGAAATCTCAGATTAACCATGGTAAAAACTAGCATATGGAAGAGTCTTATAGGATTCCTTAAACAATACAGTTTCAAGCTAGCCTTGGTAGAATGTAATGCATGAAAATGCAATTTTTATTGGGATGCTGAGAGAAACAGAGAATCATGTCATTTTATGATCAGCTTTTCACCTCAAAAATTATTCTACTAACTTATAGTCTTTTCCATAGCAAGTTTTTGAGAATATTATAAGTATCCTTTTTGTTTCTTCTCTCATGCATGACTAGCAAAAGAAAAAGGTCTGTCTGCATTCAACAAAGATGAGCATATGGCTCCCTGTCAATTTCAGACCTATTTTCTTTGAATTGTTCACAAAAACTGTTAGTTTGGAATCATGCACATTTATATATTAAAAATAAACAAAATGTTAAACACTAGGTTGGCAAGGCAAAGAATGATGGAGACTTGTAGACGGATTGTGCAAATATGACTCAGTTGTTCCCAATAATGAGGTCTCTCCCTGATTAATCTTCCTACATTTATGCTGATCTCAGTAGGAGTCCACTCTTGCATAAAAAGATGTGACACTTTTTTAAAAAGTCTTTTGCATTTGCTAAATCGAGGTAAAGTCATTCAAACAGGCACATTAAATAAATAGGGAAAACAGATAGTATTTAACTGAGTATACACCTCTAAAATATTTCATGTATTTCTACTTGTCATTGCCCCGTTATCCTTACTACACTCAGTATTTATCAGAGTTATAGTATTTATTAATTTACCACCCCAACTCCTACCTTTCTATATTTTGTTCACTGTATTAACTGAATGGTAATGCTATTTTTAGTGAAAGTTTAATTTTACTCATTTAAGAAGTGTTCAGAGAGCTTATTAATTAGTGCTATTTTTGCAGTTTGGAGACTAAAAATGTAGCCTAGATTCTTCCCTTATTCTCGAAAATATTACAATATAGTTAAAATACAAGACAGATACCTATATCGTAGGTAACGAATGCTAAAAATAATGGTTATATAATTGATAGGGTAGCATAGAAATTGGAGAACTTGTTTTGACCTGCAATCACAAACAACACTTAATATGCTTTAATTAGTCTTGTTAAAGGTTATTAAATACATGGCTACATTAATTTAATAAATATAGAATATGTCAACAACAATTTGTCAAAAAAACACATTGTCTATATTTGACAAATGAGAAATAGTCTCGTGTTTTGGCATATGATACAGGCACAGTGAGTGAAATAGTAGTTGTTAGGAGTACTTTAACCAATAATGACCTTGAAAACCATAAGCATTAATTTTCCTATTACTTTTATTATTGTAGATTTTGGTGAAGGTAAATTGCATTTCGAACACTGCATTTTCTGTATTAGTAAATTTCATTTAGTAGAATGTGTCGGATAGTGGTGCTATTTATATATGCCAGTTGTTATAATGAAAGGCAGAGGGGGAGAAATGGAATTGGATCTAAATTATTAAAAACAAGCCCAAATAGAGATGTACACTAGGGCTAAGCCAAAGAGAATAATTGCTATCGAAATAACAAACTAAGAGACTATGGTAAAATGATGGTTATTTCATAGCAAGCAATCAGAGCTGTTAAAGCAGAGTTAGGGTCCAAATGACTGCAAGGGGCACTTGTGGAAGACGGGGCTGATGTCCCTCCTAATCTTACGCATGTTCGGGCACCTGCCCCCAGCTGCTGGAATTGTCCTCGACTGGTAACAAATCATCTCTTCTCCAGACAGGCCCTTGGCAGAAGGGGGCAACCTCACCCCATAGACTACACCCCCTTGAGGGGGGAGGAATGCTTCTCTAGTAACTGACTGACAGGGAGGTTAGAGCCTCACTCTTGTTTCAAACTCAGGTGCAGTTTATCTTCACACCTTCTCAGTAGGACCACCGCTGTCCTTCACTGGGACCATATTCCTGGCTTAGCTTTCTCTCCTTTGTACTGTCGTCTTTGACTCCACTTCTGTGAGAACCCCTAAAAATCACCTGAAGACAAATCTCCATTTCAGCATCTGTTTCCAGTGAACACACCAACACTTCACTGAGTCTGAATTTTTCAGGGCTTACATGAGCACCTCCCTTCTTTTCACTATAAAGCTTGCTCTGGCTCTCTGCCAAATGCAGGGGATCGTACTGACTCCCTTGTCATGGCGAGCTTGAAATAAATAGTTTCTGTATGTTCTTATTTGGGTTTGGTCTGTTTATTTCCACATCGGATATGAAGGCAAAGGAGTCCCTGTAAGTCACAGCAATGTCAAAACCAATGAGGAGAACTTAGTCCTTATTTAGACAACAGTTTTGAGACAAAGGTTGAAGTAATTTCGCGATCCTGAGTAGATGGAAGATCTTACCACTCCTTCTGAGTATGGAGCTGCCCAGCAGGCTTTCTTTTAAAAAGCAGGATGTTTTTGTATGCTACTATTGATTAAGCCCAGACTTTATTTAGTCTCAAATATAATTCTCTGAATGTGAACTTGATGTTTCCCCTAATACAAAATAGTCTAATATTTAATTTAAAATGTGTTCATTAGGAATATCATAGACTTTGATCTTTTCAATTTTTCACCCACCCCGAATGATTTTAGTGTGAACTGAAAAAAATGCAACCCCCTCTCCCCTGTTGCTGTGTTACTTCTACTATGGGATTCTGAGTCGTCAATGTTACATTGGGCACAGACTCAACTGCTGCATTTAAATACAGAGAAACTTGATTTTGTGCACAACAGACTTACCGTAATAGATAAAATGTCAAATATTAGGATTTGTTTTTACCTATCTGAAAATTTTTTCTTCTAAAAAATGCTCACATTAAAAAAAAAATCCATATTGCCTTTCGGAAGAAATTCATGGTAATGTTAACATATGGCTGCTGGTATCACACATGGAGATGGGCACATTGCTGTTACTGGAGCTCTGTAAGGCTGCACAAGAATGACTACTTTAGCAAATAGATGTTTAGAATTTCTAGCTGTGATATTGACCAAGTGTTCTGTCAAAGCCCGGGATTACATCCTCCCGACGGTGGAGAAAGGACCACATGGAGTTACCATGTTTGCTTCCCAAGCCTCTTTGGATGTGACTGCTTCTTGTGATTCTTTTCCTCTTTCATCAGGTGCATGACTTACACGTTAATACACATATAAAATCTCTGTGGTCTAACTCTGTGCTCGCCTAGGTCCTTTTATGAACATACAGCAAGAATCCAAAAGCACTGGGAAGTCTTTTTGAAAATATGACTTCATAGTTGGGGCTCCTTTCAGATATATATGGAGGTTATGAATCAGTGAATATAATGATTAAAATGTTATGAATTAGAAGATAATTTATAACCTATAAAACTGCATATGCTTCCTGAGTCTTTCCATCTGAAAATTATCACTATATACAAACTCGTCCTGCAGTGGAAAACAGTAACGTAGTTTTTGAAAAATTATTTGCCTGCTTTAAAAAATGTGTATGTAAATAAATTTTATTTTTTAGGACATTTTATTCAAAAAGTTTCTTAATATTATGATGGCTTTTAAAAGTCAGTATCATGGGGATAGACCATTACTAATGTATATTCTATTGAGGAATTTATGTATACTGCTTCTGAATTAAACAAAATGCTTCTTTGAGGTTAATATATGTGACAACTAAGGAAAATGTGCAGTGCATTCAATGTTCTCAATTCCCATGTATTACTTGGGGAGTTTTACCAAGGATTATGAGATATGTAAGTCCCTAGATGATTTTCCTGTCATTTAAAAACTATTAATATTACAGTTATTCAAATATCATTTTAAAACTCATTCATTTAAATAGCTCTTTGTACCACAAATAAATTGTTCTGTGCAATGAAGCAACACTTTTAAGCATAATTCATCTATTGACTCAGAATCAAGTTGGTACACTCTATTTTCCTGGAAAAATGTTGACTTGCAGTACTCCAATAAATAGGTCCTATTTTTATGTTCAGAAAGCTTTAGAAATATAGTCACTAAATAATACAGATATGCGAATCTATCGTGAATCCACATATCTCTTTGGAAATTTTATCCAAAAGAAATGTATAATCCATTTGGTTAAAATCTCTGTTTGAAATGAAATCTAGATTCCTGATTCTGTATAACCCCAAACTAATTATTTTGTGATGTTTTCTTCATTTAAAAAAACTGCTGAGGGGCACCTGGGTGGCACAGTCGTTAAGCGTCTGCCTTCAGCTCAGGGCGTGATCCCGGCATTGTGGGATCGAGCCCCACATCAGGCTCCTCTGCTGTGAGCCTGCTTCTTCCTCTCTCACTCGCCTGCTGTGTTCCCTCTCTCGCTGGCTGTCTCTATCTCTGTCAAATAAATAAATAAATAAAATCTTTAAAAAAAAAAAAAAAACTGCTGCAAGCACCTTGTCTGAGACTTACTATATTTCAACTGGCAATGCCAAAAACCTATGACAGGAGGAAATTATCTGTATTAGAAATTAGATTTCTGTATATTTTATCGCTCTCTCCCTCTACAGATAGATAGATGATAGATAGATATTTCAGGGAAAAGGATGCAGAACTTAAACATTAATATTTACTTCTTAATTGCTTTGTTATTTAACCCAGCCTTGATTTCAGTAAAAACTGCCACGGAAACATCTGCCTTTGGCAATCCCCCAGTCCATAGTTCTAGCCTCCACCGCTTCTCTAATAGTTCAAGTATTTTTTAAAATTGTTTACAGGTAAACATATGACTTCCAAGTTATATTCCTAGGATAGCATGCCCAAAGAAATTTCCTTTCGAATTTTAATGGCAAACATTATTATTACCACAAAATGCGGGCCCTTAGTAGCTGAGGTATGAATTAAAGCTTGTTGACCTCACCCTCATTCTTCCAGTTGTATTCCTGTATACGTGAATAGGATTTACCTGCTTATCCTTTCCTTTAAATATATTTTTATAAATTCAGATATATGCTATGTAATATTTATTATTATTATTATTATTATTATTATTATTATTATTATTAAGGTTATTTGGAATTTTCCTGAATGGGATATTTTTCTCTTTCCTATTTATTGATTCAGTTAGTCATTTATATCAATATGGATAAATGAATATTAATTTTATACTTTGGGTTTATAAACCAATACTACTTTATTTAATCTTTCCTCCAATTATTCCAGATATGGCTACTGGAAAGTCTTCCAGTTAGCTCTTGTGCCCTTGATATACTTGTGTGTGTGTGTGTGTGTGTGTGTGTGTGTGTGCGTGTGTTAGGAGTTCCTCACGTTCTGGCACTACAAAATGCTTCAGGCTCATCCTGTATATTCCCTGCCCAAGTGCTAGAATTAGCACTTTCTCCAAAGGCCCTTGGGCCTTCTATTGGAGAATGGGATGAGAAATTAAGATGCAGGCTCTCTTGTGCTCATTGCTCCTTTACGTTGTCGCTCATAGGCCCTCAGCTGACAAGGTAAAGAAATATGTGTGTATGCCAACTTACTTACACACATATATATATAAATATTTTTATATACAGCCATTTATTTTTAAGATTTTTTTTCATTTATTTATGTGACAGAGAGACAGCCAGCGAGAGAGGGAACACAGCAGGGGGAGTGGGAGAGGAAGAAGCAGGCTCCCAGTGGAGGAGCCCGATGGGGGACTCGATCCCAGAATGCCGGGATCATGCCCTGAGCCGAAGGCAGATGCTTAACGACTGCGCCACCCAGGCGCCCCATATACAGCCATTTTTATCTGCGTAAAGTTAAACATGAATGTATCAAATTTGTGAGCATAATTTTCATAGACTTTTTTGTCTGTTTTTATTGTTGTTGTTTTATTATTATCCTTTTAACATCCATGAGATCACTAGCAATGGTCCCTCTTTCATTTCTGATATTAGTAATTTCTGTCTTTTCTCTTTTTTTTCTTGATGAGCCTGAATATAGGTTTATCAATTTCATTGATCTTTTCAGGAACCTGCAGATTTTGACTCTAATTTTTATTTTCTTTCTTATGCTCACTTTAGGCTTAAATTGCTATTCTTTCTCTAGTTTGCTCAGGTAGAAACTTAAATGTTTTATTTCAGATAACTCATTTCCTAATATATTTACCTAATGATTAACATTCCCCTCCCCTGTCAGAGCCATGCGAGAATCATTCTTAGTTCTTCATAGTGAGAATCTGTGTGAGGGTGGGAGGTGTCGTAGAAGTAAAACCCATGAAAGTGTGGAGGCTGCCTGAGACTGGGTGGGATCCCTACCAGCCACTGCCCAAATTCATTAATTAAAGCTGCCTACATGCTTCCACATCTGTCCCTTACCTGATGCCATCAGTGCCATAACTAAGTCCGGGTGAGATTTTCCCAGATCTCCTCTGTTTGTGGTCCTTCTCCAAGTATGTAGTCTTTCTCATTATTGTATGAGCCAAAATACATATACATTGTCTCTTTCATCACCAAAAAGTCAACCATCAGTATGGAAATTCCACGCTCACGGTAGTTCTACCTGCTGGTTGATGAGTAGACTCTATTTTTTTGCTCCTTTTCTTTCTTCTTTTTCAAGTTGAAAATGATCAGTAGAGGCTCTGTTTTGTGCCATTATGTGCTCTTGGAGGATATGCAAGGCTCCCATTTATCCTCTCAAGAGTTTCGCGTTTGTCTAAATGAATAAATTGTTGGCAGCAATACTTCCTTAGGTTTGTTTTTTTTCTCTTTCTTTCATATTGTCTAGTGTATATGAAACTCAACCATGTACTTTTCATTATCATGCTGACTGTATTAGCAACAATGATATGGATAACAGACTCAAGACTCTCTGTTCATTTTATGCTTCATTTAGTAGGTAATGGACTTGTTGATAGATTTGTGCTGCTTAAAAATCCTCCCATGGTTTCTGAGCTTGTACTATACAAAAATGTATCATGAGAGATGCCTTGTTGAAAGAATGGTAACTGAACTTCTATCCACTCACTTTTCTTGGGAAGTGGATAAGTTAAAAGCAAATATTCACACCTATTTTGAAGCTGAAAACACAATTTTCAGCTAATATTTGGAGGCTGAAAAGTAATTAAAGATAATAGCAGAATTGTGGATTGTAAATGATAGATAGCTCTTTCACACATGTGATTAAATCCTAGATGGTTTTTAGAATGAAACATTTCAAAAAATATTCCCTTATTCCATAGATGTACAGTCTTAAGTGTCTAGGAAACATGTATAGGTGTAGAGGGCATAATATATCAAATCAAGATGCCAAACTCGCTCTTCTATATTACACTGAGAATGCCCTCAGATGTGAAAACACATATCACCAGGTGGAAAATGTGCTTGTGATTCATCTTATACCATCAGTTAAAATTTACAAGTTTTTAGGGCAACCAGTTGAATGCACTTTTAATTTGTAATTTATATATATATACATAAATTTATAAATGTTTTATAATTTATATTCATTTATATGCATGTGTGTATATATATATAAACTGAAAATATAGCAGTTTCAAAATGATAGCATTTTGCTATAATCAAAGAGAAGATGCAAAGCAAAATGTTAACATTTCTTTCACTTTTGCTCTGTTGTCTTTATTTATTTATTGTATTACTGTATTAATCAGAATAGGCTAGGTTATGCTGCAAAACCAAATAGTGCCAAAATCTCATTAGCTTAACACAAAAATGTGGGTTTTTTTCTTTCTATTTTCAGATAACTAAGCAATAGAAATTCTATCTTGACATATGATTTTATGTTTATGAGGGCAAGGGAAGAGTACCTGATGAACCAGTGTTGGCTCTTAATTTCCTCCACCTAAATGTGATACCTGCCCCTTCAGCTCATATTTCATTAGCCAAGGTAATTGTGGTGTCCCCTAAGTTCAAGGATCAGATGGGGTAATCCGATCCCACCATGTCTCTGAAAGGAGAGAGGCTATGGACAGCTCAGTGACTACTACATTTGGGTAAGTGAAAAGAAAGCAAGGGACACACCCTGGTAACCATCTCAATTATTGTGACTTCCCTAATGAAGAAGAAAATTAGAAAGAATACTAGAAAGACCTACCACTATTCCTAAGTTCTGCTGGAACCAGTGGCCTCAGAGATCAGAACAGAGATGTTGTACTTAATGCATTTGTCAGTGTGCACATGACCACGTGGTTGCCAACAAGACAAAGTTCTAGCCAAGCTCTGCCATCCCAATATGAACGGGCAGGCATAAGTAGTTATTCCCACCTTCTCTGAAAACTGCAAAGTCTTCATCTCTAGACTCTTCCACCTGAGGGAGGAGAACCATTTCAACTCTGCTTTCCCCCCAGTATCTTAGCAGAAGTTCTTAATGATCGATATTCATTCTCCTCATGTGCAACTGTTCAGTTATTCATCCTCTAAAGGCAAAGTCTCTTATGCAATTACCTTTTTTCGGTTAGCCTTTTGTCCACAATTGAAATTTTCTTGATTTACTTTGTGACATACCTTTCTCATATAATTTCCCTATTTATGGTAGCTGACTACTTTATTCAATAAATAAACACCAAAGCAATCTTAAATATTTCAACTATCAGTGTGGTAATGACTTAAAATTTGAAATTCTCCCATGCCTAAGAAGTGGCAAATACCTGAAAAAGAGTGTTCAGAATTCTGACTTCAGTTATGTAATGGTTGAGATGAATTAATTCCTTTATTTTGTTAGTTTCATAGAAATTTAAAATTTATAAAATAACTTAAATTTTACTCCCATTAGGGGTGATCAGAGGCAAGATACATACTTTATTAAAAAATAACATGAGCTTTAGAATTTTAAAAATTTAAATTGAATTTCCAGTTGACAATACTTACTCTCATGAACAAATGTACTCTCTGTGACCTTCAGCAAATTACGTCACCTTTCCGAATCTCAATTTCTCATATGAAAACTAAAACTGTGATTTCTAACACAGAGACTAAGGGAGAAAGCTTAACCAGATTCTACATGGAAAGAACAAACACCACATCTGAAACATAGTAGATGGTCAATAAATGTTACTTTTATTTTCATTATTTTCTTTCTGGCATTTTAATAAAAACAATTGGGCGTTATGAAAAGAAAATGTGAGAATGCTGCACTAGATTGTATTACGAGAAGCACTTGTTCTCCTCTCCTTCCCAGAAAGCAAATCCCCACTAGTTTAGACCTCTCTGAGGTCATTCCTTTTGAGTTCCTTAAAAAAAAAAAGAAAAAAAAAAGGTAGCATATGCAAGAGTTGAATTTAAATACACAGTGCAGGGTCCCATTCTTATTTTTAAAGGGATTAGGAAACCTGCTTGGTAGTCCAGGCATTCTAAATATAGGATGGTTATTGTTTTCGATAATTATATAGTAGTCTCTAGTTTATCAGGTACCAAAAAATTAGAGACGACTTAAATTCATTTCTCTGAACTATTTCTTCATGTTTTTTCTGAGTTGTGAAAGCCAGAAACAGCAGTTGCTGTACTCATTAGTGCTTTAAGCAGAGTTGGAATTACGTGAATTTGGGATAGCAGTACGTGAAAATAACTCCAGTTGTCCTAGTGGGTCTTCATGGTAACTCAAACAAATTAATATTAACTCTCTTCCAGATGAGCCATCCAAAAGAACCTGATTTTCACAGTTCATGCTGTTAATAGATCATTGTTCTACAGATACTATTGCTACTTATTTATTGTGTTGTTCTTGTCACTTACATATAGGCAACATAGTTAAGGACTCCAGGAACAATTTTGATAATTACCCAGGTGATTTAGGCTAGTATCTCGATTTTGGAATTAGATCATGATTATAGTTTTCCTGATGCTTCTGTTTAATACCTGAATTTACTTGAGCCTACCAATTAGTAGCTTTCAAGGTGCTTAGCACTTTTTTTCATTGAATAATTTGACCCATAGCATTGTCTAAGTTTAAAGTGTGCAGAATGTTACTATGTTACATTTATATACTGTAACAGGATTGCCAATGTAGCAGTAGTTATATGACATAATTAGCGTACAACATCTTTTTCTATATTCATTATATTATTCATTCAATCTCTATACCTTTTTTCCTCCTCATAGCAAGCTTGTGCCCTTAACACCATCATACTTGTCCCCCATCCATCTCCTGTAATCATTTTACTGTTTTTTACAGATTTAACTTTTTTAGATTCCACATAGAAATGATACACAGTACTTGTTTTTCTCTGTCTGACTTACCTCACTCAGCATGTCCCCAGAGTCCATCTGTGTTGTCACAAATGGGAGAATATCTTCCTTTCTCCTGGCTCAATAATATTTCGTTGTGTATACCCACCACATCCTCTGTATCCATTCATCCACTGATGGGCATTAGGTTATTTCCATCTCTTGGCTATGGTGAATAACGCTGCAATAAACATGAGTGCTTGTGGGGAATCTGCTGAGAGCCTAATGGGGTTACTATGTAGGTTACTGTCTTTTTTCCCCTGGCTGCCTTTAAAATTCTTCCTTTACCATTGACTTTTGACAGTTTTAATAGAAATCCAATTTCTTCCCCAGGTTTGGGAAATTCTCAGCTATTATTTCTTTAAATATGCTCTCCATTCTTTCCTGGGATACCCATTATTCTTATATTGGCTTTTCTAACGGAATCTGGTATAGGGCTTCTTCACTTTTTCTTAAATTTGTGTTCTTTTCTCTTCGACCTGAATCATTTCTATATTTCTATCTTTGAGTTTGCTAATTCTCTCTTCCATATGATCTGCTCTATTTTCAATGCTTTCTTTATCTTATTGTTGAGTTCTTCAGCTCCAGAATTTGCTTGGTTCTTTTTTAGAATTTCAACCTCTTCCGTAAAGTACTCTTCCTGTTCTTTAATTTTATTTCTGAGATTATTGTATTGCATTTCTGAGTGTTTGTTTTTGCAGCTCCCTGAGTTTCTTCATAACAGCTATTTTAGATTCTTTTTCAGTTAGATTGCAATTTTCCACGTCTTTGGATTCAATTGCTGGAAAATTGTCATTTTCTTTTTGTAATAGTGTATTACCATGATTTTTCATGGTGTTTGATGAGAAGTGCCTCTGGTTTCACCTAGGGGAGCTGATTCACCAGTAGGGCTAGGAGTGGTCATTAATCAGCAAAAAAAAAGGGCAAAGGATGGCAGGCAGGAAGAGGAATGTGCTTAGCACTTTGGATGCACCCGCAGCCCAGTAGGGGGATTCACAAGTTGGGTGGAGTTATCATGTCCCAGAGATCTGTGGTGTTTCCTCTTGCTTCCTGGGGCAGGCACCAGGAGACACTTCCCTTCAGTTCTGTTATTTTGCACTTCCTGTCCTTCACCCCAGTCACTGAAGTTTTTCTTCAGTGAGAGCAGGTGGTCTCTCCAGCTGCAGTGGGCATGGCCCGGCAGACCCACACTCAGCCTGTCACCTGCTACCACCTTTGCCATAAAGGTTGCACTGGTTTTCAGCCTCCAGTTGCTGTCATCGCTCCCTCCCTGTGCCGCCTCCTTCAGAGTCCAGGGCACCCACTTTTGGGGGCACAGATGGATGGATCTCTTGGTGCAGGAGTACCTTTCTTTTCTTCTTCATTTATGGTTGTCAATTAATTTAAATCAAAAGATAAAAAAAGAAATGACTCACGCTGCCACGATGCTGACATCACTCTGTTCTTAGCACATATTTGTATGACACTTAATATTTTTAAAGCATTTAAAACTGAACCTTCCTGAGGCGCCGTTGGTTGGTTGAGTGTCTGCCTTTGGCTCAGGTCATGATCCCAGAGTTGTGGATGGAACCCCACATCAGGTCCCTGCTCAGCAGGGAATCTGCCTCTCTCTTCCTCTGCCCCTCCCCCTGCTCCTCCTCTCTCACTCACTCTCTCTTAAATAAATAAAATCTTTTAAAAAAATAAAAAAATGAAATTGAAGCTTCCTTATAAAAATTGTCTCTGAAATGTTGGCAATAAATTATGTACCCATTTCAAGGAAGGCAAGTTGGAACTCATTATTCGAATAACTTACCCAAGGACTCCCTCAATTTATACAACTAGGTTTGAAAACCATAATTTTAGTCTAGTGGTATATTCACTGAAGTAAACGTCCTTTTTAGTACAAGTTGTATATTTTATTTGAATGTATATGGAAATAATAATGGAAACAATGATTGTGATAATTCTTTCGTATTACATGTTAAGTCCTGTGCCTTTGAAACTTTCACATGTATTTTTTGAAAAAAAGTCAGTTGAAAAAGAAGTTGGTGCTTTTGCCCTTGTTTTTCAGTTATTTATTCTTAAATAATTTTATGGAGAACATAGGAAAAGAAGAATGCAGTGAATATTGAAATTTGGAAAAAAATATGTAACATATTTATTGAGTACCTGTTTTGTATTAAGTGATGGCGAATCAAAAACAATCACAAGCCAGCCTATGGAACCATACATCCCAGAAGGAAGTGTGTACTATGATTGTGTATTGGATCCAGATCAAAAGGAGATTAAAGCACCTTCCGTGTTACAGGAGCACCTTGCATGTTACAGGATTCAGTGACATTTCGTGGTGCATGTTCTTGAGCAATAAAATGTTGTCATTGTTGGGACAACACTGGTTTAAACAAGTATATACGGTTGTCTTTCTTGCAGAATGTCTAAAAATTTATGTTGCTAGTAATTTAAGTATGAATACCTGAAAAACACACATGGTTTCTCAAACGTAGTTTTCTATGTAATTATTTCATGATAGTTTTCTAAGGAACAGAAGTGGGGAAGCCCAACTGATAAAATTTGTTTTACCAAAATTGTTTGATCTAATATTATATAGTCCTGGATCCCTTCTCTTTCCAAGTCTCCTGGATTCTTACAACTAGTTACTATCTATCCAAAATTTATTTTTTCCAAAGCTCGCTTTCCTAATTTTTTAGGTACTTGATTAGAAAATATTCTTTCAGAATCCAAAGAGTGACTGCTTTCCTTGTAACTTTTTTATTGGCGTAAATTTATTACATCAGAGTATTTTTGTGTGTCAGTTATGTACCACTGACAATTTTCGAATCAAGAGATTTTCTTCTAAACTCTAGAACTGATTTTTTTTTAATTTTCAGATGTCAAAAATACAGAGAATAAGATGCATACTGACCATAAAGTAACCACAGAGTTAAGAATAAAATTCACAAGTCCGCAAATTATTAAAACATGGCAGGGGAGATAGGCATAATTCTGGTACTTAACAATAAAGGTAATATAATACCCCATTTAATGTTAGTATTTTTACAGTAACATTTTGATCTACATTCAGCAAATACAACTTAGCATTTTGCCAAATCTCTGGATTGGACTTTTGAGACATTTTAAATTAAAGTGATACAGGAGGGGAATAAGGTTTTCACAATATAAAATAAATAACTTTTTAGTAAAATTTATGGGCTATATAATATATATAATAATTATAAAGGTATTAATAACTTTATTCATCACATTCTATAACATATTCAGTTTTATTAATACATAAAGCTTTGGCGGTAGGAACTAAATTAGATATTGGTCAGTTGTCAGTATCTCCTATATGAAGAAAAGTTATTGACCTCATTATTGAAGTATTATAATTAATTACCACCTTATGCACCAACAAAATAACATACTACTTTACAAACCATGGCATGCTTATAAAATCAAAAGCAAATTCACAGGGCATATTACTAGATTATATATTTTGACATAAAATCTTCAGGGGATAATTAAGACTGAAAAAAATCAAAATTAACAAAGTATAAATTGGAATTTCACCACTTTTGACTGATATTGGGTCACTTATTTAACTAAGCTTCAATTTTCTCAGTGGTAATATAGGCATAATAATACTTAGGAAAGATTGTTAAAATAAGATTATTTTACCTAAATGCATTATATAGTGTCAAGCACATAGGAAATGCAATATGATGTTAGTTCATAATATTGTTAGTGGTCAAGAAATATCAAATAGTTAATAACAGCATAAAGGGTGAATTTTACTATAAACACAGGTTAAAATTGGCTAAAAGGCATGTGCTAAGTTAAGGAAGAAAAGAAGATCTCAAAAATGTTATCTTAGCATTCAAGTAATATTCTGTTAAATGTCCAAGGAAGTTAGATAAACAGTAGTTAATCATCTAGAGTCAGAAAGTGACACTGCCATAATAAAAGATGATGAATGATTCACTAATAACGCGGAACTCTCTTGCTATTTTAATGTATAAAGCAATCAGTTGAACAGATGAGAAATTGTTAGCAATATGGTCATTATATTTAATTTTTCTGTGATTTTTAACAAAAAACAAAGGTATCAAATACCAGATAAGTTTAATTATTTTACTCCCTCTTCATCTGTCCCATTATATAATTTCTCTATTTGTTTAAAAAACTGCCAAAACAATATACAAAATATGACCATATAAATGCAAAGCCAGTATTTGGCTATGTTTCCATATGTGAAAGTAACTAATATTTACATTAGGCTCATCCCTAGTGTGATCTTAATTAAGATTCAAAGAATTTATGAATGCCATTTCTAAAAGGGCAAGGTGGTAAAAAATTATATAGCATTTTCAAAGCAGATTAATATTATTTAACCTATTTTATATTCATTCAATAAGAATGAGTCCGAATCTATGCTGGTTAGCTTTTTTGTTTTTAGTATGGTTTTGTTGAATTAAAGAAACATTTACTTTGGCATCATTTATTTCAGTATGTCCTGCAACTATAAAATTGGAAAAAAAAATATACATAGCAGTTTGATTAAATATACCTTAGAATTTTTCAGATTCAAATATTTACATAAGAGTCTTATAATCTCAGAGCAAATTTTTAGATACTGATTTCTTTTTAAAATTTTATTTGTACTAACTCCTAGCTAATCTTGAATTATTAAAGCACAATTTCACTTTGCCAATGAGGCCACCATGAATAAAAATAGCATAAAATGTGTCACTAAATAATCTGTGTACCCCAGGAACAGAATCTGGGACAAGGCTTATGCCTGACTATGTTATTAAATAATTAAATTTCAAGTAAACCAGAGTGAATAAAAAGCTGAATAAAGAGAGCTGGGAGAGAGAACCAATAGTAAACTTTAAATTGTTTGTCCTGTCCTATCTACTGGACTGAAATAATTCAAGCACGCATCTTGAGTTCTCCCAGTATGTTACTCTCATTGTAGCCTCCTATTTGTTTCTCTGTCAAGTTTCTCATTTCATCAGTTTATCTTCTGCAACATTGCTCCAAAATCATCTCAAAATAAAAAAATTTTTAAAAGGAATAGAACTTTTGATTCCTGACAAGACAGAGTAACAGAAACCAATTGTACCCTTCTACTGGAACTCCTGAAGGAAAAAAAAAAAAAAAGGAAAGAAAAAGAAAAACCTAAAAAATATAAGAAAAAATTAAAATGGTGCCATATAGGAGGGCAATTTCTGAGAAATCACTACAAAAGAGGTGAGTCCTACCAGTGCCCACCTTCCTGCCCACACTAGCTTCCACACTCCCACATAGGCATGAGAACACTAGTGAGACCCTGCAGTCTCTCATGGTTGAGGACTGGAAACTTGGTATACAAGGGCCAAGATGGCAATAGTTTGCAGGGCAGAGTTCCACAGAGGGGGTAACTACAGTGACAGAGAACAGGAACACTGGACACCTGCTGCGGTCTTTCTTAGGTCATCAGTCAAGAACCAATCAGCACATGCATGTGAAGGAGCTACCTGGGTCTGAAAAATAACCACTAAAAGTAATTAGTGCTTATAATCCCTAAAGCTCCCAAAGGACCAGAGTGGAAAATTCACAATACACAGGATGTAGGTAGAGCACTACAGAGGATACGGATTACCGGGCATTCTAAAAGCAGGAAAACACAAGCTACAGTAAGAACAAAAACAATCACTAGAGACAGAACTGTAAATGACACAGGTGATAGAATTAGCAGAAAAGGGGCTTAAAAACTTCTGAGTACATGGCTTATGTTCAAAAAGGTAGAGAAAAGATTTTACAATGTGAAAAAAGAAAATGTAATGACTAGGGATGACCTTTACAATAGCTGGGATGAAAAATGCACCACATGGGATTATCAGCAAATTAAATACCGTGGAAGATAACATTAGTGACCTTGAAGAGACAAAAATATCAATAAATATAGAAAGAAAGTGACATTAAAAGAAAACTAGGAATGAAGAACTTCAAAAAAAAAGGAGGGGGAGGGTTAACGGAATGTGAAAAAATCCATGAAACAACTTTAAGTGGTGAAATGCATGCAAAACTGGAGTCCACAAAGGGTGAAGAAGGAGAGAACACAGTGAATGAAAATACTTGAAAAAATAAAAGATAAAATTTCATGACTTTCAGGAATAATTTGGACTTTCAGAACAAAGCTCCATCAGATTCAACATAAGACATGAAGAGAGCTGTGGTAAAGCATATTTCATAATCAAATTGCATAAAAACCATGATTTAAAAAAAAACAGATTAAAAATGGCCAGAGGGAAAATATTTTACACAGATGAACAAAGATGAGAGAGGGAGCAGGTGTCTCTGTTCTGGAACAAAACAGCCCAGACAACAGTGGGCTAGCCTCTGCAAAGGAGGGGCAAACAGCAATGGCTACAGTAACAACAAAAACAAACCCACCAAGTTAGAAAGCTGCTGCTTTTTCTTCAAAAACAAAGGCAAAATACTTTCTCTGATATACAAAAGCTAAAGCAATTACCCACAAGACGTTCTGTGCTACAGTCACTATGAAAGGTCCTCTTCCTTCTGGAGGAAGGGAAACAAAACGGGGAATTAAAAACACCTTAAATTGTAAATGTGTGAGTAATTATCACTTTTTTCTCTTTTTATTATCTTTAAATTCATTTACCTGTTTCAATGAAAATCAATAATAATGACAACCACATTAAATGTACAAGGTATAAACATACCACCTAAAAGAGTGTCAGATTGGATAAAAAGGCAAGAACGGAATTCAGGCTGCCTAAGAAAACCTACCTTCAATGTAAATCCACAGTTTAAA
Source organism: Ursus maritimus (assembly GCF_017311325.1). NCBI lineage: Eukaryota > Metazoa > Chordata > Mammalia > Carnivora > Ursidae > Ursus > Ursus maritimus. Next base: position 6,435,690 of record NW_024424230.1, on the reverse strand, counting down.
TTTAAATATATGGAGAAACTACCATGCTATGACCAAGCCAAAGAACATTTAGTGGATAAATTAATATCAGACTAAGTAGATTTCATATCAAGGACTATTACCAGGGATAAAAAAGGGCATTTTCAGAATGATTAAGGGTTAATTATTCAAAAGGATATAATAATCCTAACTATTTATGCACTCAATAACAGAGCTTCAAAATAAGATAGAAACCGATAGAACTAAAAGGAGAAATAGACAAATCCACAATTATAGTCAGAATAATTAACAGAAGAAAGTTGACAAGCCATCAGTAAGGACATAGTTGACTTGAACAACAGTCCATATGAACTAATTAACATTTGGAGAATACTTTCCCCAAAAGAGCTGAATACACATTCTCTTCTATTTCAACCTCCAGTTAAATTACCACTTTACCAGTTTTCCAAAATACACCAATCAAGTGCTTGGCAAAGATTGAATTCAATCAACGTTGAATAAATGACTAGTTGATAAAGGAGTATACCTGTATATCTTCCTACTGTCAGATGACCTTTAATATAAAACTTAATGTAATTATGAGGCTAATAAGAGGAAATATGATAGTATATTTGCTGAATGCAAATTATATGCAAAGGAATACAAAAATATCTATTGTACTTAGGAAGGATTCAAGTTTAATTATATATTCCAATATTTAACAAGAGAGGATTGTGTTTGATAAAATATCCTCGATGTTTCTGTGTAATCATTGTATAACGTGGACATTGAGGTCTTCGTCTCCAGAATGAAGAGGGCTCTTCACAAATGACAATTTATCTCACACTCCAATTTAGCCTACTCAGTTAAATCTGATTAATCTTCCTAAAATAGATGTTGTTCCACTAAATGCAAAAAGGTTAAGCAGCTTGCCCAAGCAAGTAAGCAGAAAGTCTGGGATTTGCATCGAAATAGTCAGGTTCCATTGTATACATTTTCAACAACTATGCGATTCGGCCTCTCCCAAGACAGTCTTACATAAGAAAGTGTTATAAGTGCTATGATGGGGGAATAGCAGGGATACAGAGGAGGGATGCTCATAACTTTATTTGCTCTAACCCTTTCCAGTTCGGTAATTCTTCTCTGTGAAGTTCACCTGGTTGACCTGATAGAGTAAACACCCGCAGGGAGTCATAACGAATCACTTATCACATTCTTTTTTGTTTAACTGCATTATGACTGAACTCCTGGTTAAATTATGGCTTCTTTGAGGACTAGAGCTCTATTGAATGTGTTATTTTATCCCTTGGACTTTTCACAGTGCCTAGTGCAGAATATATGAACATAAATGGAGTGACTGCAACCTGGACTGAGTCATAAACAGTGTAGGCATTTTCAGACAGCCCATTCGTTGGTTACATCTGATAGTGATTATAATTGCTCAGGTGTAATATGCCTGTTTTAGCCTTTCTAGACTTTCTCTTTTCAAAGTATTTTCTTATTATGACAATTACGTGAAAAATTATAGTCTCTCAATAAAGTTTAACTTTCTCCAGCTTCCAAAATTATCATGGCTTTGAATTAAAAATCTCCTGTATTTCTAACTATTTTAGTGAAGCATTGGGTAATCAGGGTATGGTTGTGTAAATTAGAAGAAAGATATTTGTATTACTAAATATATAATAGTTATATATTTATATGTCAGTATGTATTTGTATATATTTTAAAATCCATTAGCTAATTAGAATCCTTTACCTTTAAAAAAAAATCTGTGTTTTAACTTCATCTTCTTTGCTATCAACTATTTCACTTCGCCTTTGGGCATAGTTATTGTCCATCTCAATTGTTTGGAAGTTTAACATAAAAAATACATTAGATCCACATTGCTTATACATTTAAGAAAAAAAAAGTTCCTAAAATTAAGCCCAAAGTGTTATTAATGTGGCAATTCTCTCTGTAGACAGGCTAGATTTAGATATCTGTCTTAAGTCAATTTTATTCTGCAGCTTAATTTATTGGTTAAAATTCTTCTCTTGAAATTTGCCATCTGATATTTATTAGGAAAGATGCTCAATTATGTTTTGTGGATTTTTTTTTTTTTTTTTTTTTTTTTGGACATCAGGAAGCATTTTATTGACCTGAGGGAGTAGAGTATTTGTCTAGCAGCCTGACCACAGATACTCCCCAACCCTCCCATGTCCTTTCACAAAAGTGTGTGAAGGAGACCCTCTGATGGCAAAGAGAGTTTCAGAGTCCCTTCAGGGACAGAACCCGGGGCTTCCCTGAGTGTGGCCTGGGGCTTTAGTCCTCGGTGCTGGCTTTCAACATTGCTTTGTACATCCCTGTCATCTCCTTGAGTAAGGTCACCAGGCCCAAGCAGAGGACCTGCCCTTCCACCTCGCAGATACATTCCCAAAGGCAATACTTGTGGGGGTCAAAGTGGGCCTTGTGAGAAAGCTGCTCTTTCTCCTGGTCCTCTTTCTTGAGGGTTTTCTCATTCTTCCCCCAGATATTTTGTGCAACATCTCTTGTGCAAAATGTTAGTCACAAAATATTACATATGTTCTTAAAATATGTTTATTTTTGGAACTGAGGTGATCCCTAGACCTATACATTTTTTCCTTACACATCACTTTTCATCACAATCTATCATATTAAGAAAAATAAACTGTTTATTGTTTTTAAGTATAATTGTTATAATTTCCATCTCTTATATATGCATATTATTTTTAAAAACTAGGACAATCAATAAAACTAAGACATGGAATTTGATGTCAGGCAGAACTAGTTTTCATTTGCACAGTCTATTATTTGTATGGACCTGCTTAAGTTTCTTTGCATCTGAAGGGCACAAAGAACACTATTGTATCCCGTACCCTTGCTGATACGGGGCAGGCACTACCTGTCTCCATTAGTCAGGGGATAACACGGGAAATAGAAACCACTATAGGTGTTTTAATCAGTAAGAGATTTAATACTTAAGAGCTTACAAAATCACTGAAACTGCTAAAAACAAAAAAAGCCCTCCAGGTGAATGATTGTAGCAACACTGGCCCAATTTTTTCTAGTTGCTGCAGGAAATCATAATGATGCAAGACCGCAGAAAAGCTACTATTGCAGAAAGATCACCCCTGCCTAACTCCTGCTGGCAGAAACCCACACAAAATCATCCAGAAGCCAGGGCTCTACCATAGAGAGGGAACCTGCCATATATCTACCTGTAACTCCAGTACTGTGGAAGACAGACAGACAGACACACACACCCAAAAAAAGCAATTTGGGGGCATCCTTAAGAACTCTATCACAGTTTTGTTTTTGTTGTTGTTGTTGTTGTGGTTGTGGTTGTTGTTTTCACAAAAACATTCATGGAGCTTTTACAATTTATCTTAATTTAATTTAATTAATTATTTTTAATCAAACTCAATCAGGTTTCAACCAGAACTACATTTAAATTGGTGTGGCCAATGTCCTTAATAGTGACCAAGTGCATAATCCTTAGTTTCATTGCACTGGGTTTAGCAGGACTGACAAAGTAGCTTTCTCTTCTTTTGGATTAAAACTAGGAAACAAAATTTTCTTCTTCTTTAGTAACTTGACTTCAATAATCCCATACTTTCAAGTTTGTCCTCCTATTTTATAGCCTTTCCCAGTTTCCTTCTTCAAATATTCAGTACTTGCCCTCTCTGTGCTGAAAGGTACAGTACTCCAGCTTCTCTTCTGCAACTCCACACACTACTTAATTAAGTGAACATCCTGTCTCCTGACTCTGTTGTCCTTTCCAAATTTAACCTCCACACTGTTCCTCTCTCTTGGATACCAGGCTGATAGAACCCAGCTGCCTACACAGCATCTTTGCTGGGATATCTAATAATTACCACTAGGTTCAAATGGCCCAACTCAACTCTTTATCAAATCTCATCCCCCCAAATGGCTCTCACATCCACAGCCAGCCATTCAGAAAATCCTACAAGCTCTATTTTCAAATTATTTCCCCAAACAGACATCTGTTCACCACCTCCACTATCGCTCTCCTGATCCAAGTTACCGTCAGATCTAGTTCGCATCTCAGGGCATCTCCTTTCTATCATGCCAACCTTGGCATGTTTCCAAAGTCCAAACACCTGCAAATTTACCTCCAAGAGATTACATTTCACATTATAATTATAAAGACAGTTTCTTTGAAAATTCATTTAGGTTAAATATGCAGTCAAAGGGAGATAAGGACTCATGAGAATACAACAATAAGAGAAGGGAAATGCAGATTGATACCTTGTGACATAAACAAAAAACCCATCATTTATGGATTACTCAGCCTCATAGCGCTCTTACTGCTTCCACTCCTTCCCAGTGGTTACACAGTGACTACTTTCAGCTATAATTAAATTCAGTTATCTCACATTCATCTTATCCTCCAAAATTTCCAGTGGCTCTCTACCCTAACTCAGAGTGAAATGCTTCACCTCGAGACGCCTCATGATCTGGTCCACCACCCTGCCATTTTCCCATCTCATCACCATATGTCCTTGTTGTCCGTTAGCTAAGCCAAGCACATCCTCCTTAAGTCTTTGCTCTTGTTCTTTTCCTTGTTTGGAACACATTTCCTTTATGTGAAGGAAAATTGCTCAGATATGTTATCAGTAGACAGGGCCACTTTTCCATGAGCAGGGGTAAAGGAAATGGCAGCAAGAGAAAGGAACACCGGGATGTGTGTGTGGCTGGACATTCTGTTTTAATAAATTATGTGTGCATCTATGAAGGCTGGACTGCCCCGTTGAACATCATTTCACTTATTGATGCCTGTCTTCTCTTTGATCCAAAATGAAAGGACAAAACTGAGAACCACAGAGCAAGACCTAACTGGCCACATTGACTAAATAAAAATGTGTGTGAAGCCTCCTGTGTTATTTTAGTGAGGCACCGGGAGAGTTCTATATATGAGAGTTGGATAATGAATAGACCAGTTCTTACTAAAAAACCTAAAAATAGTTCAGGAAAAACTGACATTGTGATCAGCAGGCTGCCTATAAGATATAACCTTGACAGTGAGTAAACACAGGTGTTTGAATAAAATCAAACTGTAGTGAAATAAGTTTATCACCTTAAGTTCAAAATGACCAGTTTTGATAAAGGAATGCCCTTTGTTATAGATAGGTTAGATTCCAGAAAAGCAGTTTTTATTCCATTTGTATCTAATCCCATAGTAACACAATACAAATGACAGAAAATACCATCTTTTTTTTTTTTTTTTGGTTGGCACAGTCGAGACTTTGTTCTGTCGTATAATTTTGCTCCTATCAATGGAGTTCCATAAGAAAAGTTTCTATAATTTATTGCACACTGAGGACACTGGTAAGACTCATTGGGCTTCATGCTAAAAGAATCAAGACTTGAAGGTGAGTTTTAAAGTAAAAATTTTAGTCCTGGAATAGTGTCATTCTTCTGACTAAAAGTTCTCCCTGCCTTAAGCACTTAACACCAGACATTCCAAGTTATCTGATTATTAAGAACATTACAGTATGTTCTTAGAAACTATTTTTGCACTGTACTTTGACCTAGCTACATGAAAATGCTCCAGAATTTCCAAATATATTGTGTTTCTCTCCAGAGCAAAACAATAAAAACCTTTGCCTTTGCAAACTTTGCCATCTGAAATTGAGATAATTGCACGAGAATTAGGGTCTCGCTGGGGACAATGACACCAAGCCTAGTGAGGCAGTGCTCTGCTTGCTTCCAATAGACCAGGTAGGGAAAGGAAAAACAAAAGAACATACTAACACTTTGAGTGAGCATGAAGGAAAATTTAGTTGTAAAATAATCTCTTCTTTGAAGATTTTTTTAAGGTTTTATTTATTTGAGAGAGAGAGAGAGAGCACGAGTGCAGTGAGAGGCAGAGGAAAAGGGAGAAGCAGGCTCCCCGCTGAGCAGGGTGCCCATCCTGGGGCTTGATCCCAGGACCCCAGGATCATGACCTGAGTAGAAGGCAGATGCTTAACTGACTAAGCCACCAAGGCACCCCTCTTCTTGAAGATTCTGAGTCATATTTGGTATCAGTGGCATGTTAAATATATATTATAAACATAATGTATATGTGTTATTTAAATAACAATATTTTAAGCTTTTGTGTTTATGATTACCTAGTAATGTCCACATGTGATAGCCTAAATTCCTAACCACCATCGTATCTTGGGCTGATGGGCAGTCCCTAAACCCTGGAGTTGATGGACCCACCTGAATCTCCTTCTTTCCCCTGCTTAAATGTTGTCACTCCACCCTGTTTTTGAGCCTTATTGTGACCCCAGTGTGGGGAAGGCCCGAGAGATAGGTCACCATCTATCTTAGTTTGTAGATCAGGGATGTTCACTTGATATTATAAAATAGGGTTTTTATAAAGTAGTCATTTAAGAATACATTTTTGATTTTAGGGAGATACAGATTTACAGAAAAATAGTTGAGAAAAGAGCACAGAGATTTACCATACTATATGACTCATACTGTTTCCGCTATTAACATCTTAAGTCAGGATGGCACACTTGTTACAATTAATGTAGCAATATTGATAAATTATCAATAAACCAAAGTCCATAGTTTATTCACTTTCCTTAGTTTTCGCTAGTTTTTGCCTAATGTTCTTTTTCCATTTTCTACCGAGGATCTCACCCAAGATACCACATACCATTTATTCATCTTGTCCCTTTAGGCTGCTCTTGGTTGTGAAACTTTCTAAGATTTTTTTCTTGATTTTTCTGATATTGACAGTTTTGAGGAGTACTGGTCTGGTATTTTGTAGGATATCTCTCCCCTGAAATTTGATGTTTTTTCATGATGAGATTGGGGTGATGGACTTTGGGAGGGAGATCACAGAGCAAGGTGCCAGTTCCATCATATTATATCAAGGGTACATGCTGTTGACATGAGTTGTCGCGTTACATGTCAACCTTGATTGCCTGGCTGAGTCATTTTGCCAAGTGTTTCCACTCTCTGTTACTTTCCCCCATCTTGTGCCTTTCTACAGCATATTCTTTGGAAGCCTATGCTTAAGCGGTGGGAAGTTACGGTCCACTGTCCTAAGGACAGAATCTATAAGGATTATTTGGAATTTTGTTTGCACAGGAAGTTTGTTCCTCATTAATTAATCTAGTCAATCACTTATTTATGTCATTTTAGACTCATAGAAAATTTTTGTATACTTGGGGTTATAACCCAAAACTATTTTATTTACTTTTTATTTAAAAGTGTTCAAGCTCTGGCCATTGGGAGCTTTTCAATTGGTTCTGGTGACCTTTGATATGTACCCATTAGTGTGTGTGTGGTTGTGTGTGTGTGTGTGTGTGTGTGTGTGTGTGTGTGTGTGAGAGAGAGAGAGATTATGAATAAGGTACTATATGCATATCTGTGTGGGTATTTTGTGGACACAAGTTATCAAATCATTCGGGCAAATACCTAGGAGCATGTTTGCTGGCTCATAGGATAAGACTATGTTTAGTTCTGTAAGAAACTGCCAAACTGTCTTCCAGTGTTCATGTATCACTTTGCATTTCCATCAATAATGAATGAGATTTTCATTTCTCTGTATACTTGCTAGCAATTTATATTATCAGTTTCTTAAATTTTAGTCATTCTAATAAGTGTGCGGCAGTATCTTAATCATTATTTTTGATAAACATTATTAAGATAGTATAGAGGCCCAGGGCAGGCTGCCCCAAGATGGGTCACATTGACACAAAGATATTTGGAGTTAAAAGTAATCAAAACCCACCAGATGCAGGAAAAGCTCTCTGCCTTCCCCCACAACTCCCTAAATTTATATTGGAAAAAAGGAGTCTGTAACAGGAAGAGAGCTAATAACAGAGACCCCTGTACCTAAGGAACCTATCTGCATAACAGGGCAACCTTCTTTTCCTGAACATCTCCTTCCACCTTCTTGCTAATGAGCTTTCTCCCTTTTGTGTCCTCAGACCCTTTCCCTCTACTTAGCTCATATGAGCTTCCTGTTGCCTCATTGTCTTTGAAATTTTCAGTGTGTGGATTCCACATACCTATGTTATTAAATTTGATTTGCCGCATGTCAATTTGATTCTAGAAGAACCACAGGGCAGAGGAAGATCTTCCTCCCTGACCGTAACATTTTGTTCTCTTATTATTTGAATTTAGAAAAACAAATTCTTTGGAAATCAGCTTATTTGTATCAATAGGCAAGACAAAATGACATATAAGAAGGGTAAAGAATTTGTTTTTTCTTCTATGAGGGTGTGTCTGTTCATAACATACACCACATATTGCACTTGGCCAAAGTCTTAAAAATAAAAGAAGAAAGAACATGAATGGTGAGCACTGCTTCTAGATACATTCTATGAAGTAGTTTCAAGATCTCCGTTTTCTGAGGTAACAGTTTTTGTTGCAGAATAATGCAAAGCACAAAAAAAGTAAAACGTAATGATAATCATAATACAGGCAGTATATTTTTAATTTCAAGTATCTGATCACTCCATGCTCTTATAATCACCTATACAATTCACTGTTTGCTTCATGGTATCTTATGTAAGCAGGGACCAGTGAATTCAAGGTATTTAAAGTATTTTTCATTAAATGACTACAAATTAATGCAGGATAAATTTCTCTAAATGATAGATACTTAGAATACCGGGTAAAAGTTTTAAAAATTTAGTTATTTTCTTCCATGGGATAGGAAGTGGAATATATTTTACTTGATCTGTTCTTAATGTGGGTGCCAGTAGACCTTTGTTCTCTTATGACTTCTCAGATTTTCAAACATGGGTGATGTCAGTTTGATTCTGGTCTTATATGGGCTGCAAATTCTGAGGATCATTCTAAAAGTTTTACCCGTAGTCAATGAAGTGAGCATAAAAAGGGTTCACCTTTTCTTCTTTGGAAAGGAATAAATAATTTAGGAGAGAGGATATTTTGCTAAGTACCAATATATTTTTTCTAATAGATTTTATTATATTAGAAATCCTTTGACTATATTCTATCTCTCTGTCTACTCACCTGGAGAGACAAATGTAAAGGAATGAATATACTAAATATAATATCAAGCAAAAGATTTGTTCTCTTGGTCCAATAGGTTTTGGGTGAAAGTAAAAATAACTAAGATAAAAAAGAAAAAATGAGTTTTGCGTGAATGCTACCAATTGAACAAAAAGAATAGAATTTTTAAATTATAGGCTTTGACAGAATGAGAATACAACAACTCTGTGTGTTACCGTTGCCATAACATAATCAAGCAGTTTAATCTTTCTCAATATAACACAACGTTTCTCCCTGTTTTAGGCCCTCGGTACACCAGCTTTTTACCTTAATCTAGTATAGTAGTTATCATATGGTGTATTTACTGGTGAATTCCTTCCTTCCTAACTAGATGTGCGATAGTTTGAGAACAGAAGTCCTGTCATATTGTTGTTTTTATTTCAAGTATTCAACATGAAGTATAGCATAAGTTATATACACAATACATGTTTGTTGCATTTGGGTTTAAAATTGAATCTAAAAAGAAATGTATTGTGGAAGTCAGATTTATATAAAATTGAAAGTGTTGGTTGTTGAACACACTGATAATATAATAGCCATATTTATATTTGACATTTACTAACATACACCCATATCATTATAGAAGGGAGTTTTATTGTATAAAAATATATGACTCAATACAAAGCTTTTATACAAAGATCAAAAAGAAAGAAAGAAAGAAAGAAAGAAAGAGAAAAAGAAAGAAAGAAATTCCAAATCCCCAGAATAAGTTGGTTTCTAGGAGATGATAGAGAACTATTCATACTATTAGTTTTAGTTTTTTATTTTTTGTATTAAATGTATCATAAACCATACTATTTCCAATCTCAATTGTTTATTTAATTGGCAGATTTCTGGAAAAGTTGCCTAAGTCTCCACAAACTTTCAATTCTATCCTGAAAATAAAGACAGTAGGGTTTTGCAAAATGTCAAACTAAGAAAATGCAACAGAGCTAACAGTTCTTACAGAACAATGTTACAGAATACCAATTATTATTCTCAGAATTCTCTTCCTGGAGAATGTCAGTCAAAGTCTACATTTCAACTGCAGCAGCAATAAAGACCCGTGGGCTTGATGATAAAAAGAATGTCAGCAGCATTTTTTAAAATGGTCTATATAAATGGCTTGTATGATAGCAATTTTATAGTCATTTAACAAAAATAAGGACTCTTAGAACTGTCCTCTATGATCCTTATATCTCAGAAATTTATGATTAATGAAAATAAAACTTTCAGTTGGAGCATATCTGAGTTTCCACCTACAGGGCAAGAGTATGAATCTGGGGGAAGACCTAGGGAAACAATTCTCATGGTTATTCATTTTGTATAATATTAGTTTACTTCTATTTTTTAGGGCGCATGGATTACATCTGTTTACCAAAATCTATTTTGAACCAACATCTGTATAATATGATATGGGAAAGTGTGATAAGAGTATTTAATTGTATTATTTATTTTGACTATAATATCAAATTACCTAAAAATGAAAACGTAGTGATAAGTTATGATTCCATCCTTCAGATCTAACATGTAGCTAAAAAAAAAATCTTGCATAAACTTAGAATACTCTGATTAAGACTCTTCTGTTGTCTTTTATTTAATACGTGTTACATATTTGTCCTAGGTATGATGTTATTTTAATATATAGGTTGCTTGGGAATTAGTAAATTCATAAATGAATTAGAATGAAAGGTGGAGGGAAAAAAGAGAGAGAGAGAGAGAGAGAGAGAGAGAAATGTGATTACTTGCTCAAGGCAGTTCCAACATATGCTGGATTATGGTCAGATCTGAGAGGCTGGCTTTACCAGATGTGGTTTTAAGCATAACCAGAAATATTTTGACCACAGTATTTGAGGTATACTTTTGACAATGTTTATGAATCGTATTTTAGTAAAATATAATTTTTTGTATCTTCTACTGAAAAGATTATGAAGAAAAATCACACCCTGTCTCTACTTACAAATCTAAACCTCCTTCTGTTCATTCTGTTTTAAAATGTCAAGTCCTGAAGGTAAAATTTAAGATTAACATATGCTAAATATGGCTACTGACAACTAGATTAATAAATACCTGTTTTTTCACTAGTAAATAGGACAAAGAGATCCAGTTTCCTATTTCGAGTTGCAAAGTATAGCTTTAGGGATCACCAGGTGTATAACCATCCCTCAGGCTAAACACCAAAGCGTACTTCTTATTTCAGTGTGTGAAGAACTAATAGATAACAATTTTATAAATTGGTCAAAATAAGTTTTACCTTCATAACCCAAAATTAAAAACAAATTCAAGAAAGTACAAAGTGAAATGACAACATAAGTACTATTTCCAAAATTTTTGTCAGTAAAACAGAGTTCTTAATTTCAAAACATGTTACCTAAAAACAATGTATCTCTTTGTACATGTTTGTTAATGTAAACATAACAAGAATATTTTTCTGCCTACTCGAATTTAATTTTTCTTCTGCCATAAAACAAGATTCCTTTATAAGTGAATGAAGCAAAAATATTATTTACCTAGATTCCAAATCCTAAACATAATATTTAACCATTAAGTTTATTTGGTAACCTCTGTGCTATTTTCAAATTAAAATACCACAATCAGTGTTTGATGGTAAATATCCCTGGAAGTTCAGAATATCCCTTATTGAATCATATAAATTTAATATAAACCAGATTATAAACATGTGAAGATAAAATTAACTTATCTCCTTACTATAAAAGAAGTAAATTAAATTGATTAAGTAATAATACCTCAATTACTATTTTGGGAAATATTTTCCTGAGGGCATTGATAGTGATATGTAATTAAAATAAGATTATTCGTAATCCTCTTTCATATCTTCATTATAAGTTTATTTCTTTATTCCAAATCAATATTCCATTTTAATCACCCATACACAAGAATGAGCATTCAACCCCTTAATGCTATTGTTGTTGTGGGAGCCATTCTTACTCTGATTTCTAGGCAGACTTTATGAGAATTCAGAAAGTAGAGAATTACATAGGCCTAGAGGTTTTAAACTCAGGATTTATGCATAGAGAGCACCTATATCTCCCCAAAAGAGACTATGATATGATTCGATTTCATTTTTACAATGCCATTTTGATTAATTTTTTGTTAGTCAACTAATATTTACTAAGCACCTAAAATGTGATTGAAATTCCTCTAATCCCTTGCTGTTCAAGGCAGAATGATATTCCTTCTTTTGGAGTCTGAGTCAGGAAGAGAGATGAGAGAAATTATTAAATATTTTATTTAAAAACCCGATCCTGCATTTGGTGTATTATTTCAGTGAAAATACCTGTAGAAAAGACATCTGATTATAATGAATTGCTTTGGGGAAACAGGTGAGGCTTTGCACATTCATCTGTAGTCACCTCAGAAAAGTGTATTTTATTTTCTGTACCTGAAATATTAACTGACACTATGATGATGATGCTGGAATCTCAGAAATGTCATTTTTGCAGCCCCTACTCTGCATAATATGAGGAAAAGAAGTATAGTGTGTAGGAATTGTCAGGTGCTCGTGTGGACACCCTCCAAGCTAGGGACACATACTCAACAGTCACCAAAACCATTGACAGCAGCGTATATTGTGACATATTCTCAGTGGCTTCACTTACTATTTCTTGAATCCTCCCAATTCTGGAGAGCAGTTATTATCTTAAGTTGAATATGAAGAAACTTAGAGACTTAACTGGGGACACTTGGCTCAGTCTAACTTTAAAATACAATCTATTTGCCACACGATGCTTCCTCCTGTGTTCAGACATGGGTAACTTACATACGCTTAGCGCATCATCTCTTACGATTGAATTGCTGGAAGTTTTCTCTCACGTTTCCATTCTAGCTTACACAAATCCCAATAGTTATCACTTCTTTTTATTTTTTTTAATTTGAAGATAGTTGACACACATATAATTTCTTTGTAACTTCAGAGAAACAATTTTGTAATCCTTAGCGATTGAACTGATACTGCAAGTGTTTCAAAATCTGAAATTTTACATTTACATTTCTTACTAAGTGTAAGAAACATTTTATCCAATTTTATTAATGCTATTAATTCTTCAATTTTCCCCCAATAGTTCAGCATAGGAATGAAATTAAGAATTATTGTTTTAAATGTATGATATTCTCTATAATTATGTTTGTGAGTTTGTTTCTACTCATTTGCTGTTTTTGGACATGATTGTGGGAGAGATTGTGCCTATAATAAACATAGATAATTGTCAAACATATATAAAAGCAAAAATTAAATTTTCACTCAAACAAAGGAACCATTATGCCTATTGTTAATTTGTTTTAAGGAGAATAGCCAGTTAGGACAATAAACATCAACAGTCCAGTAACAAAATAAGCTTGTTGAAGCTACTTTTACTTCAAATTGTATTTTAAATATAAGAATCGATGAGGATACTTTACAGGTAGATTCTCTTTGAATTTCTTAATGCAGACAAATGTGCAGTATAGTACTGGGAACGTATCTTCTGTCATTTTCCCAGCTGCTCGCACAATGGAGAACGTGCTCAAAGTCTCTGTGGATCATTACTGGTGTCACAGGGGGCTGTAAAGGATTTAGCTCACGTTGTAACCACTACCACCTTCCTGCAGAGAATTCAGATATCAGCTAAGTTCATTTAACGAAGTTTTCCATTTGGTAAAACTGATTTTTTAATAAAAATATGGATGGTCCTTACTTATGGAGGCTTCTTTTTTTTTTTAGTAAGTTTATTTACAGTGCTTTATTATCATTCCCATTGTTTTTAAGCACTTTTACTTTTTTGCCTGTTAAAATGGAAGTGCACACAATATATTTCTATCTATGACCTATACTAGGTTGAATAATTTTCCCCTAAAATTGATGTCCACCTGGAGCCTCAGAATGTAACATTATTTGGAAATATAATGAGCCGCTGCATATGTAATTAGTTAAGATGAGGTCACTTTCAATTAGGGTGGATTGTATTGCTATAGACTGAATGTGTACCCCCAGATTTCATATGATGAAATCCTAACCTCCCAGTGTGATGGTATTAGGAGGTAGGGCCTCTGGCAGGTGATCAAGTGATGAGGGTAGAGCCCTTATGAATGAGACTATAAAACAGACCCCAAAGAGCTCCCTCTTCCCTTCTGCCGTGTGGGGACACAGAGAGAAGGCAGCCATCTGTGAACTAGGAAGGGAGTCCTCACCAGAAAGGGAAGCTGCCGGCACCTTGATCTTAGACTTACAGTCTCCAGAACTGTGTTCTCTCCCACACTGTTGTGTTTAAGCCACCCAGTCTGTGGTATTTTGTCACAGCAACCCACACAGACAAAGATACTAACCCAGTTATCCATATCCTTGTAAGAAGAGAAAACAGAGACACACAGGGAAAACACCACATGAAGACAGAGGCAGGAATAGAGTGAATGCTGCCAGGAGCCAAGGACACTGAGCATTGCTAGCAATCATCAGAAGCCAGTATATCAAGAGAAAGGGGGGCTTGCTGGGAGCCTTCATGAAACATGGTGCTGCCGACACCTTGATTTCAGACTTCTGGCTTCAAGCACTGTGAAAGATAAGTTTCTGTTGGTTTACACCATCCAATTTGTGGTAATTCCTTAAGGCAGTTCTTGGAATCTAATACATGACCCTATTCTCTTCTCATACCATTTTTTTTTCCATTTTAAGAAATGGGACTTATGTTTAGTTTTGAAGTGTATATCTACGCTTTAAGTTTTTCTAATTATACAGTTTCTCCTGGTTAGGTTGATTGGTCTTTTGTCTTTTTAATTTACAGACTTTGTTCATAAATTTAAGGTCAGTAATGAGTTTTTAATACAAAACTGAAAGCGTAGGGGCACCTGGGTGGCTCAGTCGTTAAGCGTCTGCCTTCAGCTCAGGGCATGATCCTAGAGTTCTGGGATCGAGCCCCGCATCGGGCTCCTCCACTGGGAGCCTGCTTCTTCCGCTCCCACTCCCCCTGCATGTGTTCCCTCTCTCGCTGGCTGTCTCTCTCTCTGTTAAATAAATAAATAAAATCTTAAAAAAAAAAAAAAAACTGAAAGAGTAATACATGAAAGAAAAAAAACTGATTAATTGGCTTCCTTAAAATTAATAACCTTTGCCCTGTAAGAGACCCAAAAAATGAAAAGACAAGCTACAGACCAGTAGAAAACATTTGTAAAATATGTTATCTGATAAACACCTTGTATTCAAGGGCACCTGGTGGCTCAGTCAGTTAAGCATCTGTCTTTGACTCAGGTCATGATCCCAGGGTTGATGGAGCCCCAAGTCCAGCTCCCTGCTCAGAGGGGAGCCTGCTTCTCCCTCTCCCCCTCTGACCCTCTCCCCAGCTTGTGCTCTCTCTCTCTCTTGCTCTCTCTCTCTCAAATAAATTAATAAAATCTTTAAGAAAAGTAAGAACTTGTATTCATAATATTAAAAAAAAAAACAAAACTCTTAAAGGTCAGCAATAAGAAATCAACCACCCAGGGGCCCCTGGGTGGCTCAGTCCTTAAGCGTCTGCCTTCAGCTCAGGGCGTGATCCCAGAGTCCCGGGATCGAGCCCTACATCGGGCTCCTCCACTGGGAGCCTGCTTCTTCCTCTCCCACTCCCCCTGCTTGTGTTCCCTCTCTCGCTGGCTGTCTGTCTCTCTGTCAAATAAATAAATAAAATCTTGAAAAAAAGAAAGAAAAGAAAAATCACCACTCCAATTTAAAACGTGTAAAAGATCCAAACAGAACCAGAAAAAAAAAAAAAAAGATATACAAAAGAAAAATAAACATAAGATTCCCAGCATTATAAAGCACTAGGTAATTGCAAGCTAAACCTCGTGTGATTCCACTTTGTGTCTGTTAGAATGAATAAAATAAAAAGAAAAGAACAATGGGTGATATCAAATACTGGTGATAATTTCGAGCACCAGGAATTCTCATTCACTGTGATGGGAATGCAAATTGCACAGTCACATTGGAAGACAGTTTGGCCAGTTTTTCCAAAGCTAGACATAGTCTCACCCTGAGATCTAACAATGGTGCTCCTGCGTATTTACCTGAATGAGTTGAAAACTTAGATCCACACAAAAATGCACACTTGAATGTTTATAGCAGCTGTATTTCTAGTTGTCCCAAACTGGATGCAGCCAAGATATCCTTCAAACGGCGAATGGACAAAGAAACTGTGATATATCTGTATGATGCAACATAAGCATCATAAGCAGCAATAAAAATTACTGAGTTATAAAGCCAAAAAATACATAGAAAAAAACTGAAAGGCATATTGCTTAATGGAAGATTGTATGAAAAACCTGCATACTATATGATTTCAATTTCTGTGACATTCTGGTAAAGGCAAAACTGCAGAGACACAAAAATGATTAGTGAATGCTAAGGGCCTGGGGACAGAGGGAAAGGATGAACAGGTGGAGCAACGGGACATTTTTAGGGCTTAAAACGATAATGTTACGCATTTCTCAAAACCGGTAGAACTGTGTATTGCAAAGAGCAAATCCTGATGTAAACTGTACACTTCAGTTCATGATGATGAATCGTTATTGGTCTAATAATTGTAACAAAGGAACCCCACTCAGGCAATGTTTTAATAACAAGGGAAACAGTGACCAGCGGAGGGGGGGTATACGGGAACCTTCTGGTCTATCTGCTCAATTCTCTGCCAACATAAAACTGCTCTGTTAACAAGTATTATATATATGGCTAGATTACCTGAAGTAAGGTAAGTAGAGTAATCATATCTAGAGTTTCGCTTTCAACTCTAAAATTCTTTAAGTTTTGTTATTGGACATTATGTCATGGAATTAAATGTATTATTTAATGCCCTTTAAAACCTCCTGGTTTAACATGAAATATCCTTTTTCTTGGCTTCATGTCTTCATAAAAAGGGTGCTCCATTGGAGTCACACCCCTCCTTTCTTCACTTATTTCTCCTCAAAAAGTCTGCTTGGTGTGTTTAAATAACAGTGTGGTGCACGGACATAATGGAGCCCAATGACCAAGGGAGGAAGGAGCTGTCAGAGCCAGATGGTGTAGGATGTTAGAGCCCATGGTGAGGTTGCCTGGCTTCCTTCCATGGTGAAGGGAGATCATTGTAAGGCTTGTGGTAGGGCAGTGATATCATCCGATTTATGTTGTAAAAGGGGCATACTCTTAAAGGAGTCAAGGCAGAGAGAGAGCAGCTAAAAGTAAATTCCAGTAGTCCCTGAGACAGGATGACGGGTCGGAATGTTGCACCAGTGGAGGTCTGAAAAGGGAGGCAGATGTGGAGAGCAATTTGCTGAAGGATCAGGTGTGCAGAGTGAGAAAAAGACACGAATTAAGGTTCTTTTAAAGATTGAAGGCCTGAGAAAATAGTAGTGTTATTTATTGATTTGGGCAACACTGGGTCATAGCAGAGATAAGATTTAAATTAACAGAGCAGACCAAGAATGATTGACCTAAATTAATAAGCTAATCTAATGGAAACATATTTGTGGAGTATAAATAAGCAAGTAGAAAAAGAAGGAAAGGAAGACTAAAAGGTAGGTTGTTTCTGCTTTATTATTTTCCCTAAGGCAATGGTTGCTTTCATTGGATTGAAGAATAAAAACAAGAATCAATACTCAATGATTTTCTCTCTAAATATATGTATAAGTAAGAAATGTGTTTAACTGCAAGTAATAGAAAACCTGACTAGAAGCAGAATAAACAGATAGGTGTTTCTTTTTCCCCCACTTATCAATACCCAAGGGCTAGGCAGTTTCAATACTGGTTCAGCCACTCAGTATGACCAGCACAAGATCAGGCTTTTTCATCTACTTTATCCAACTGACGGCATTTTTTTCCCCCTCGCATTTATTGCATTGTGGTTGCAAGTTGGATGCTACGTCTCTGGGTTTGTGCATACATTCTGGGCAGGAAAAAGTGGAAACATATATGTGGGATGTAAAAGAAATAAACAGAAAACAGAAACAGATTCCTAAATACAGAGAACAAACTGGTGGTCGCCAGAGGGGAGAGAATGGAGATGGGCAAAATAGGTGGAGGGAAGTAAGAGGTACACACTTCAGTTATAAAACAAGCCATGGGGATGAAGAGTACGGCATAGAGAACGTAGTCAATGTATTGTAATAACGTCACATGGTGACAAATGGTAACCACACTTTTATTGGTGAGCATTACATAATGGAATTGTCGAATCACTATGTTGTATGCCTGAAACTAATACAACATTATCTGTCAACTAAACTTCAATTTAAAAAATAAATAAAGGGGAAATGTAAAGACAAACATTGCTTTTTTTCCATCAGAAAAGTAAAAAATTTTGTAGAAACTTTCATTCCAAACTTATATTGTATCTCATGGACAAAAAGTGTTCATATTGTCTCCTTTGATGAAAATAAGATGGAACAACCTGGAACTTGGATTGATGCTCTGTAGTGGATGAAGGCAAGGAGAAAAGCCTCACCCGTCATTACTGTGTTCTGGTTGCCTGCGTTCCTGTGACTGTGACTCTGTCTCTCTGTCTGTCTCTGTCTGTTTCTTTCTGCCCCCCCCACACACATTCGTGTATTTTTATTTATTTTAATTACTGTAGTATATTCAGTTTTCTCGTTACTGCCAAGATTAGCTAAAATATAGGACAAGCATTCCTTGAATCTTTTTGACCCTGAGAAGGAAGTTAAAAACACAATGTGACAAGTATATGAAATAAAAAATGGCATACGATACTTAGAATTTCAAGAAAAAAAATGTACCTAAACTTTTTGTGTTATATATATTTGAATCTGTGAATAAAAGCCAAGGACTTACAACGTGTACTTCCTAGGAAACTACTGCATGCTCTTAACCTTAGAAGTGCCCAAGATGTGGACGAGGCTCCTGTTTCAGAGAGATCCAAACAAAATACCAAGTTCTCTGCCTCAGAGGACAGAGACAGGGATAGGAAAAAAATGGCCACAAATGCTTTCTTTCAAAGGATAAATTGGAGGAGCACACAAGTCACTAACCCACAGCAACTTTGAAATGTAACTCGGCACCTGCTTCCAGAATTCAGTATTCTGGGAGAGAGAGTGTTCCTTCTGAAGGGCTTGATTTTACTCCTGGGGAGTCAATCCAGGCTGAGTGTCTTGGTCACTAACTACACAGGTGTGGCTTCCAGGGTCAGAGTTCAAGAAACATTTTCTGTAAAAAATCAAATAATAAATATTTTAGGCTTGGTGGGCTTCAGAGTTCTATTGCATATTCTTTTTTTAGAAATTTTTAAAAATACAAAATTGGTTGTGTTTTGTTTTGTTTTGTTTTTCTTGAGCAAAAAGTGGCCACTCCCTCCATCAGATCTTTAATCTGCTGAGATCTTAGAGCATAGATCCCAGAGGGCATAGACCTCTGGTTCGTTCTTCTTTTTATGTAATAAAATTCCCATCAGTGCTAGCATCGGAGTAAGTAATTCAGCTTGCTTAATTCCCATAAAAATACCAAGGCTCCAGAGGACATTGTGTGAAGGTCTCAGTTTCTTATAGTCCAACCTGATGGTTGATTTGCCAGTATAGCCAACCTAAAACCCTTTTTCAGCTTTATATGAATCTGAATCGGATTCACGCCACACTTCATGCCCCCAAATACACATCCGTAATTCTTTTCAAGATCGGCAGGTCTGTAAGTAAGTACTTTTATCATGCCTGGTCTTGGCAGATAAGACCCTGAAAAATCTGAGCAGTCTCTCTGCCTAGCTGAACAGGTCAACCAGGTTCTGCTTAAATCTTTCAAGAATCTTAGCAAAGAATCTTCAAGCTGCATACCACACATCTTATTTGATCTGTACATCCAGGTTATAGTTGACTTTGAGGGTCCTTTGCTGGTAGAGACATTGAAGATGTGAAAAAGTGGTTTTTTTCATTCCCCAGCCGATCAAACCTCATTAATTTTGTATTTCCTTTATATTTGATTTGCAAATAGAACAGTTTATTTTTTACCTCTCTCTTACTTTACGTTATGAGATAGACCTACACTAATGAACACCACTTCCAGCATTCACCAGGACATATCCACAGGCAAATCAGCAAGTTCATTAGTTACTCTTCCCAAATTGCTGGGGGGAACAATTGCGTCAATCATGTGGCTAGTAGATAATAAGATTACTTTTTATTCCCTGCAAAGGTAAATTTCGGGCTGTTTTTCCAGCCTTCGCTAATGATTTATTCACGCCTTCACCAGCCTCTGCTGTTGTCTGGCCCCAGGGTGATGCCACGTATCTGTTGTTAGGTCAGCACATCAGTGTGGATCAATTTTCATGACATCAAAAAGAACGCTTACTTAGTGGGTCAATTTGGAGTAGGACAAGAGGTTCTGATCTTGATGGAGCTTCACTGTCGTCTGTTGAGCTCAGACACTGGGTCTAAATATTAACTCTGTGAGGTCATTAGAGCTACTACTCTAGCCGGTAAAATGTACTAAGGAACTGATGTTGGATAATGACCACAGCATATTGTCTGGGTATCTTAAGGAGAGGAGAAGTGGTGAGCTCAAGAAAGAACTGTAGAAACAACGCTGAACTCCATGATCGACCTCACCCGGCGTGCTGGGTTGTCTTGTTACCGTCTTTCACCATCACAACTCACCTCCAGGGCTGAAGATTGCACTTCCAGAATCCAATTCTTGGTGCAGTTCCAGAGTTTACCAGGGAGAGGAACTTGCAGAATATGTAGAGTATCAGCAGTGAAGAGGAGGCTTTACTATTTGGAGGTCATGAGTCCAGCAGGCTCTTTACTCAGACATGGTATTTTCTTCAGGTGCGCTGAACTCACAGAACGTCCCATGAGAGCTCCCACCTAGTGTCATGGTGGTCGTAGCAGGTTTATATATGCAGGAGCTTTTTTCTTTTCTTTTTCTCTTTTTTTTTGGTCTCACTGACACTGTGGAGTGACTGTTGGATATGTAGTCCTCAACATTTTTGCACATTCATTCCTCTAACATTTGAATGGACGCTTTGTATTTGAGTGTGTTTGCAATTGGTTCTTTTTTACTTGTGAAGCTTGGCATTTATCAGCATCTTGATTTGTTGGTTGGATGCTCTCTCAGAGCCTTGCCAGAGCCACAGCCCTATCCCAGCAGCACTCCAGTCTGCAAATGAGACAGCTTTCCAGGGAAGCCATTGCCAGTTCACTACCCAAAGCTTTCCTTGTGTTCTTGTTTTCCCTAAGCTGCTCACACAGCAGGGGGTGAGCAAGGAAATGGAGGTTAAATACTTTAGCCTTGTCCTCACTTGTATGAGACGGCGCTGTATCACACGCTGACTGCTGGGAGCACCCAGACCCAGCTACTTGTTAAGTACAGTTGTATTAGGACACAGACATACTCATTTTTATGTCTGGTCTGTGGCTGCTGTCCCACTCCCAAAAGAACCGAGTACTCAACAGAGACTCTATGATTCACAAAGTTTAACCTATTTACCATCTGACGTGATAGCAATGTTTGCTACCCCTGATCCATGCCATCCCCAAAGGCCCCCAGCAGCTGGAGTTCTTATACCCACACTGGGAACTTGCTCACTAAGGCACGCTGTACTGGCTCCCTTTGCTTTCCTACCGTGCTTTTCCATTCCTCTTTAAAAGTTTCTTGGGATCGACTCAAAATTCAAATAAAACAAAAAGGAAGCCAATTGATTTACTTGTGGTTTACATCAGGGAAATCCAATCTGAGCTTATTATCATTATTAATATTATTATTATTTGAGAACACGCACATGTAGGAAGGGAGAGGGGGAGGGAGAGAATCTCAAGCAGGGTCCATGCCCAGTGCAGAGTTCCGCATGGCTCCATCTCAGAACCCTGAGATCATGACTTGAGCTGAAATCAAGAGTCAGATGCTTAACCAACTGAGCCATCCAAGTGCCCCAGCAATCTGAGATTTTTCAAATCAATTTGAAAATATTTTTAGCTATCAGTTCTTCAAATATTGTCTTTGCTCCATTTTTTCGCTTTCCAGAACTCAAAATCTTTCCAATCTACTGCATTTATTTGTATCTTTAAACCTCTGCATTTCGTCAGTGCTCATGCTTACAACTCTGCCCCTCAGACCTGCATTCTGATAATGATGATGATGATGGTGATTTTTTTTTAATCTTCAACTAACAATTTTCCTCTTACGTGTGTCTGATCTTCTAAACTTGCTTACTGATTTTTTTTAATTTCAAAATATTTTATTTTTAGCTCTAAAGAGCTTATTTTTAAAGAACTTATTATTTGAGTATATTTAAACAGTTCAGTTTACTTATGGAAACACATCACTTATATTTAGTTTCTCTCTTGTGTCCAATAATTCTGATCAACAAAGGCTTTGTGAATATGATTCTGTTTTCTGTTTTTTCTACTGGTATTTACGTATGGTGGTTTCTTGTATATTTTGTCAGTATTTCAGCTATGCATTTCTCACTTTTCTTTGAGGTGTGAGAATTCTTTGTATTAAAATGGATTTCTCTAGAGAGAAACTGTAATTGGTTTTTCTCAGCAGCCTGGGCTCACTATGACTTGGAATTATTTTAAATTAAATTACTGATCTGAGTTTTAAAAATCCACTTAAGAGGATTTCATTCATTTGTCAAACACCTGAGAGAGTTGGAGGGCTTTCTTGACAATTTCTCAAATGCACATAATTTTCTCCTCCTTCTCCTCTTCTTCCCTCTCCTTCTTTCAACTAATTTCTCCATTTTCCTTCTCTCTCCTTCTCCCCCTCCTCCTCCTCTTCTTTTTCCTTCACTTCCTTCCTCTTTTTCTCTTATTTATTCATTTTTCTAATGTTACTATTAGTAGTAGTACCTTCCACTCATCACCATGCTTTGATGAAGGATATTTTCTTAACACTCCTCTGGGGGGTGGGGGAGTGTTTATTTCTAGTTCACTCTTACACAGGTTTTACATTTAGGGGACTATCTTATGGTGCCTATCACTTAGGATGAGCCTAGGCTTTTCTCCTCAGTTCAAAACTGAAGCTCAGAATCCCACTGTGTTGTAATCACCTCTAGGAGAATGCACGCTTCAGTGATCTAGTTATCTCTCTGTATCTGCCATCACTTTGTTTTTGGCGGTACATTCTTTATTTTCTTGCCAGATCATGAACACGGTCAAGAAGGCTTAAAACGTTTTAGCGAGCATGGTTTACTGTTTTCAGGGAAGGGCTAGACCAGGTCTGCAAATAGCCAACCTGCAAGGAATGGAAAACGTCTTTCCCTGGGCCACATGTTTGTACAAATCAGATTCAGACTCATTTGGTCTATCAGTGTACTTCCTGTATATTATTTTTCAATAACTATTTAGAATAATTCCTAGTTTACAGACAATTTATATACTTAGAGTAGCACAGTTTTTATACTGTGCATTAGTTTTAGATTGGGAGTAATAAAGTTGGTTCCATCTATCTCTGTCTAGTTTTAATCAGAAAATTAAAATCTTATTTTACTATGTAATGCCCCCTATATCTACCCGTTTAAAAGGCATATTGTATGGAGATGGATTACAAATAGACATATTGATAGAAAGTTAGCTAGCTTATTTTTGAAAGATTTATTTATTTGAAAGACAGAGAGAGAGAGGGAGAGCAAGAGAGCATGGTGGGGGTTGCTGCAGAGGGACAGGGAGAGAGAGAATCTCAAGCAAACTCCCAACTGAGTCTGCAGCCTGATGCAGGGCTCGATTTCACAACCCCCCAAAGATCATGACCTAAGCCAAAATCAAGAGTCCTATGCTTAACCAACTGAGCCACCCAAAAGTTAGCTGGCTTAAAAGAAGGATGTATTGTAAACTGTCTCAAGATTACAGGTTACTTCTTTCAATTCAAGCCGTAAAGTCTCTTAAATTGATAGTTAAAAATTTAAATTTCTCTTAAGATTTTTCTGAGTGATAATAAAGTTATTTTCCCTCCAATATATTTTGGAAACCTTTATGGACTGGTCCATAGGATCTATCACATGCATTGCTCATACTCGTACCCTAATGTATTTAATATGTACAACATATCCTCAACATTAAGCACATGATATTTGAGGGTAAACTGAATAATTTCTATTCTAACAATAAATAGTTAACATGAGTTAATGGCTTAAAAAATACCTACTTGATTGGAGTGACTTGAGTTGTATCGAATTGAATTACCAACAATAAAGACATACCTTTTTTTTTAAATGAGGGTTATTTATTTTCAATCAGAGACTCATTCACAGTTTGCTAAATTAATAAGATAAGAACAATTTGATTTCTTGTTAGATGAGCAATTTTTGTTTCTAAAGCATGGTACAGGTGAATTATTATTCTCTTCTGAGTACAAAGCTAAAGAGAAATGGTCACTTTTTAGAGACCTTTTAAGACACATTGGATCTGAGGTGCCAGGATGGATCAGTTCGTTAAGCGTCTGACTCTTGATTTTGCTCAGGACATGATCTCAGGGTTGTGAGATCGAGCCCCACATCAAGACCCACACTGGGCTCCATGCTGGGCATGGAGCCTGCTTAAGATTCTCTCTCTCCTTCTCCCTCTGCCCCTCCCAGTCCTCCTCTAAAAAAACCAAAACCAAAACCAAACAAACAAAAAACCACATTGTTCCAGAGTTTTGTATAGTTGGAATGGTATGTAGGTCTTCATTTGTGTCTGTCTTCTTTCAGTGGACATACTTATTTTGAATTTCACCCATATTTTTATGTGTATTAATAGTTCATTGCATTTTATTGCTGAGTAGTAATCCAGTGTATGGACATACATTTGTTCATCCATTCACCTGATGATGGGCCTTTTGGTTGTTGGCAGTTGTTGGCTATTTATAAAAAGTTACTATGAGCACTCATGTAAAAAAAAAAAAAAAAAAATAGTTACCTAACTGGTATGTTACAGTATTTCTGAAAGATATGCAATAAATAAGAGCCAAAATGATGCAAATTTGACTTTGGACCAATATGATAATAGTGCCTAACATACAAAAAGAATATAATGCATTTTCTATTAACATTAGGTCTTTCATTGTATCAGTGTTAGTTTTACCTGTATATGTAGCAGTAGATATGTATGCCTGTTTGGCTTGGTATAAAAAGTATCTTTATTTCTGATTGACTTTCAAATGACAGTTATTTAATTATTTTCCATAGCATTTGCCTACAGTTGTGCATTTATTTTCTTCTATTTACTATACATAGAAGTATTTAAAGTATTTCTATTGTTTAATAATTTGTTAGTTTTTAATTTACTGTAACAAATCCAAAACAATGTCAATTAGTTTGCTTACTTTGGAAATAAACTTTTATTACCCTTGTAATTATCCTTTGCTGAAAAAGCAAAACTTTTTACAATAATTTGGTAGTCAGGGCTTTGGGCAATATAATTGTCTTTGTAATTTAAATGATACACTATAAAATTAGTAAATAGGAGACATACTTATATAACAATTTTATTAGGATTCCTTTATTGCTCAGTGTAACTATACACAACTTTGGCCTATAATACATGTCACTGATTTAATGTTAGGACAATGTGCAGCATTTGGGTATGTGTCATTATAATTATATAACTTTTGAATGTATGTGGTGATCTCTTAGTGCCTAGTTTAAGCCATCAGTAGATATTGAAGGAAGTTTTGTAGATATATTCAAATTATATGCATTATTATAATTGTTATAGGGTGGTATTGAGGATATATTTTATTCAAGCCTTGCTTTTTGAAACAGTGTGTTGTTATTTATGATTAGTTTTTCATTCTAATAATTGGTTGACAGCATTGTCTTAATTTCCTAGGGTTGCTGTAACAAAGTACCACAAACTGGTTGACTTAAAACACCAGAAATTTATTCTCTTACAGTTCTGGAGGCTGTTCGAAATCAATAATCAATTTGTCATCTGAGCTATGCTCTCTGAAGCTTCTAGTAGAGAATCTGTTCCATGCCTTTCTCCTGACTTCCTGTGTTGCTGTCAATCCTTAGCATACCTTGGCCAGTAACTATGTCACTTCAGTCTCGACATCCTTCATCACGTGGTATTCTCCCTGTGCCTGTCTCTGTCCCTTCTCCTCTACTTGTAAGGACAGCGGTCCTATTGGATTACTCTATCTAGTATGACCTCACCCTAACTAGTTACATCTGCAGCAACACTGTTTCCAAATATGGTCACATTCCTAGATTGCAGCAGTGAGAACATCATTTGAGTGTGTGTGTCTATGTCTGTGTCTGTGTGTGTAGCTCAATTCAACCCACACCAAGCAGATAAGCACACTGTAGATAGGTACGCTGTCTGCCCCCAGCCCTCCCCTCCAGCCCCCTGGGCCTCCTGAGACCTCACCTCTCAGCCTGCAGAAATGCACCTTGGAAATCCCAAACCAGAGTCAGTCAAGTATTAAATCAGGCCCAGAGATGAAAAAGAGGACACTCCCCTCTCCTGTTTTATCGCCGAAGAGCAGGCGACCAGTGGTTTCAAGAACAGTGTGTGCAGCTTACACACCGTCTGGGGAAGGGACAGGCCCTAGCCATGTGACTTTGGGAAATTAACTTCTCTAAGTACATATTCACATCAATAGGATTGAAATAATATGGTGTCTACTTAATAAATTTACTGGAATGATTAAGTTAGTTAATATAAAGTGCTCAGGAGAATAGGGACCATAAGAAGTATTCCATAAATATGAACGACAATGATGATGATGTCATGAGTAATAGTTCCCTTGACTGTGCTTGCAAAGTACATTTTCATACAGGTTCAGGTCATTTTTAGATGAATTAAAGAAATGTGTTACTTCTGATGATACTGAAGACAGGTTTCACAGCTGATATACACATTATTTTGGCTATTAATAAATATAAACATAAAAGTCCAAAATTTCAGGAAGTTGCAGCCACTGTTCAAAGAAAACTTAAGATACTCTGGAACCTGCTTTGGAAGATTATAGCATCAGAAGATCTCTGTGAATCATCAAGAAGAATTTGACGAGGGGCACCTGGGTGGCTCAGTTGGTTAAGCATCTGTCTCTGAATTTTGGCTCAGGTCATGATCTCAGGGTTGTGAGATCGAGCCTGGACTCAGAGCTTGCTTAAGATTCCCTCTCTCCCTCTCTCTCTGCCCCTACCCTAAAAAAAAAAAAAAAAAAAAATTGGGAGAACTTTTGAAATCATAAACAACAGAACATCTTTGAACATGTAAACCTAGGCAAAAACTACTTACAGAAAATCCATGAAATAGATGTGTATTTTTCTAGTGTTTAACATCTAATAATTTATATAAAGGAAAAGGGTAGGAGGGTAAATAGAAATTTCAAAAGTTCTTAAAATTTTGCCTGTTACAGCATAAATGACAAACTTAATGTAAGGAGTCTAGATATCATTCATACATAAATCAATAGTGTAAAGAAAAATAAAGACATTTTTCTAGTAAATTTGGTTGCATATATGTTTGCAAAGTAGCAAATTATAAGTAATAAATAAATGAGAAAAAAGAATACTTATGAAAATCATTCCTTATGCCACCAAATCATTGAATACTGCATCCTGAATGTAAATAATATTCCAAAGGGACTGGACTAGCTCACAGATGTTTCTAAAATTGCATACTAGGACTTGAGGCAGTGCTGTCAAACCAGTCTGTGGACTGAAATGTCCATATGCAGAATTTAGAAAATATATGAGATTTCTTGGCTTCTGTATCTGCTTCTCATTTGTCTGTGTTTTTTTTTTTTTTCCCCTTTCTCTCCTGTGAAAGAGGTTTTCTTTCTTTCTTTTTTTTTCCCCCATACATTGTCTAAGTTTGGATTGTATCCTGTACTATGAGTGTCATATTATGGAGCCGGGGATAATCCAGACATGAGCAGGACATTCTTCCTTTCCTTGAGGAGGTGAATAGTTTGTTAAACTATTATCAATAGATAATAACTGCTTCGGAAATGCAGTGAATGTATTTATTCATTGAAAGTTCAGAGAAAGGATCATTTAATCTACTACGACGGAGAAGTAAAGTAGGATCTCCTCCATACAACAAGCGTCGCTTAATTCATTTTAAAGTATTCTACACATTTTTTTCTAACAGTTATTTTAATTTAAGTGTACATACGATCACGTTTTTCTAAACATTTGCCTCTGTCCGCGCGGAAAGCCTATGTCTCGGCTCTTGACATGGACACGGTAAAGAATTAGATTGCCACCCGAAGTGAAAGCAGAAAGCAGCTTTACTAGGCAGCAGTCCACTCTCAAGGTGGGAGAGTGGGGAGGCCCAGGGATGGCAGCTGCCAGAGGCTACAGGGCTCCTTTCCTTGTATGTGTGTGGGGTATTGCATCATGGACAGGTGGCTCTCTAATGGAGGTTGCTTCCAGTCATTTGAGGGACTTCTCCCACAGGTTGGGAGGGGGTTTTAGACCTTGCAAGGTTTGTCCCAGGACTGTCATGGCAGACTTTCCCCACTGGGGGCGCTATAACCTCATTGCAAGTTCATTATAATGCGTCTAGGGATCACCCTGGGGCAGAGGTGGAAGAGGAGTGCTCCTGCTCTGCATCTGTGGCTCTTGCTCTTCTAGCCCCAGGGTCTGGGAAGCCACAAAGTCAGGAGGCTGTGCCCTGGAGCTTCTAATGTACACTCTGTTTATCAGTGTCCTTGCTTCTAGCTCAAGTCTTCATCATTCCCCTTCCAACCCCTCCAGGAGTTCTTCCATTGCTCCTGACTAGCTTTTACCTAACACCGCCACAATCAGACTTTAAGTTACATCTGCCCACTATTGAACATAGAGCAAAGAGTAATCAATAAATAATGTTTGATTCATGGCATAAATTGGATTCGGATCTCGGAATGTCAGTGGTGGCCTTGTACTAATAATAATTTTGGTGTGAAGAGAAGAAAAAAATTACATTGCTTTAGAAAAAAAAATTCTACACACAGAAGTTGGTAAGTACAGATAAAACTTCCAAGAGATTTGGACATGAAGGAGAGAAGCGAAAGAGATTATCTCCAGTGGGAGACAGGGTCAAGGAGA
Organism: Ursus maritimus; assembly: GCF_017311325.1. Classification (NCBI taxonomy): domain Eukaryota; kingdom Metazoa; phylum Chordata; class Mammalia; order Carnivora; family Ursidae; genus Ursus; species Ursus maritimus. The sequence goes on along the minus strand of NW_024424230.1, from coordinate 6,406,750 downwards.
ATTTGTTTGAAGTCATGCAAGCTGTAGTATATTGACAGGCTGAATTAACCCTTGTGTAAGTGGCTTGGTTTAGGATTCCAGATTGTGTTTCTATTTGGAAATGCGTAGAATTGTCTTTTCTGAGGGCAACTGAAGGAGTTAAGGGTGTGTGATAGGCAGTTATGTTACAAATAGAGGTGACCAACATGCCTCCACAGCTTTAATAACATGGAGAATTTGCTGACCCACCGACGACCGATGACTGGGTGCAGGGGAGGGGTCGGGATTTCAGGAGAAGAATACACTCTTGTGTTAATCAGCATGTCGCCCTTTGTTGACTCTTTCCTTGACTCCTCTAAAATAATGAGCATGCATGATGTTCAAATGAGCAGAGGGTAATAAGCGATGGAAGAAATGAAGCGTTTTTATGGAGCAGACAAGACTAAAATGTTAATAGAAGGACAGATAGGATTAGGAGGGAGAAAGGAAAGCCATGCAGAGCGGGGGCAGGGCAGTCCCACGTTTCTCAAACAGAGAGAGTTAAAAAAATAGGGAACCGTTGAGAAAGACGTAGAGACAGGCAGAAAGAAAAAATATTTAGGGAGGTTTTTAAAAGACTATTATTTTTTATTAAGAAATACCTAGCACTGAAAAATCAAGCTAACATTAAAAATAAATCTTGTATTGAAGCCAATTTTAATTTCATATTTTATTGAAAGGAGTATCTGAAAAGAAAGATCCCTGCTTTTCACATTAATAAATTTATATATTTGAATGTTGTTCTGAACTCCAAATAAGTACCTTAGGTTTTGCTATAAAAGAACATGTACTCTGAATCTCTCTAGAAGAGTTATTAAAAGTTGTGATTTTATTATAGTTTGGAATCAAGCCACACCAGTAAGTGAACTCCCTGCAAAATGATTCAATAAGGAGTTGGAGAAGTTTCTGCGTGGATGCCTTATCCACATTTTCCTCCACCGTGAAAGACCATTCTGACTCTGCTGTTGATACACCATTATCTATCCCCTGTATTCATCAATATCCCACATCTGCAGACCTGAAGGACGTTTACTCAGCCCTCCTTTCTTTATTGATTGTGAGCTCGTAAGCCACTCTGCATAGCTGATCTTTGCAAATAGACTTTATCTATTTCTTCGCATACATTAATAATTCATTTGTATAACTTTTAAAATACTACTTCCAAGAGGAAATCTGACCAGAGCAAAATAAAATATGCGAGCCACTCTCCGTGTTTTTTTTAAAGTTATTCTGAGGCTACACATGTAAGTTAGTATATATTATCATAATCGAGAGAAGTTATTCTTTCTTATGACCTACCTGAATTATATATACAAATTTTTTTAAAAATAGTGCTATGATGATAAAAACGGTAGAAATAAGCAAAAATGTGTATGAAGCAGCTACTTTTCTATCCTATGATAAATACATTGTGCTTTGAAATTATGTAATATCTTCACTTCCACAAGTGCAAACTATTTTATACTTTGAATTTCTTTGAGACAAGAGGATACAAGTAGCATTATTTACCCTTTGGTTCAAATACTGGGAAATAAATCAATTATCACAAGTAACTATAACGAGGAAAGAACTAGAGTGATTGATCTTTTAACCCAACACATCACATTAATTTCAGTTCCTTTTCACAAAATCCAAACATTTTTTTCTTCAAAGAAATACGTTGCTAGATTCTATCAGAGTTCATTTGGCATATACTGTGATTGGGCTTATTTACATACGAGCCGTATTTGGAAGTTAATAATATTTACATGTCCTTCTAATGTCCCTAAGAAGGCTCTTGCCAATGGGCAGTGCTATTGAGATTTTTCCATTTGTCCTCTCCAAATACTTTGCTCACAGGCAACATCAGATGGAAACTTGCCACAGCTCTGTTGTAGGAAAACATCAGTGGTGTAGAGATTTAGAAATATATTCTGGCACCATGGGAATTCACAGTGAAGATTAAGCCACAGAAGGTATATCCAAAATATCACTTTAATAACCTCAAAAAAGCAAATTGGATGATGCCAGAAAAAGTGGCAGACTAAGAACCTCTGAGAAGTCACCGCCCCCCATAAAAGAAACAGCAAATAGCACAGATTGTCAGTACCGACTTTTTAAGAACCCTAGAAATCAACTAAAAGTATGCAACAACCTGAGAACATTTATTCAGGGAATGATGGGGAGTCTCATGAAAACAGCGAGTCTTGAGCTATTTTCACTTGCTTTAGTCCTATGCTCCTGTCCCAGCTATTTCTTGAAAAATGACATACACTTTCCTAGTTTCTGGTGAAGCAAAATGGAGCCAGTGCTGTTAGAAAGCCTCACGTGTCTGATGGTTCCCTGCAAGACCCAACGCGAAAGACACATCTATATCCCACCTGATTCAGAAATCTCCAGAGTTAAGATTCTCTCCGGGGGAGGGGGGCATGCTAAATACAGGTACAGACATGCTTTAAAAAAGTTTAAAAGGGAAGGTAAGAAATGAGATAAAGGCACTGAAATACTCAAATGTAGCTATTTCCCTGGGCCAGGTGCCTGCTGAAGCTGACCGTGAACCCTCTCTGCTGGTTTGCTGGTTTGGAGGCTCTGGGCTAGCAGCCCGTGAAGGCTCAGGCAGAGCAGTAACTACCCTCCTCAGCTCGGAAGGCACGGCCGCCCCCCTGCACACACACAGAGGCCCTCGGTGCACACCGATTTACGGTTTCTAAGCATTTAACGGGACTCTCCAGTTATTGGCTGACCATGAAGTTAACTGATCGGAGACTTCAGTGGCCATACACAATAATGAATATAGATTTCACAGAATTACTTCTAAAAGTGAATTTAACAACTGCTGTGAGAAACAGCAACTACAAATTCAATTTTAAATGGATATGTTGCTGTTTTTGTTATTTTTTTCAATATGCTTTGTTAGTTTGAGTCATTCAAAAAATTTGTCCAGTTACAGAAATTGTTGAATTTATTAACTTAAAGTTGCTTATAATATTCACTTATTTTTCAGATCTGTAGTACATAAAATAATATTTCCATGTTCTACCCCGATAGTGGTAATTTGTATTTCTCTCTCTCTCTCTTTTTTTTTTTTTGTAATCAGTCTGGACAAATGAGTGTCAATTTTATTAGCCTTGTCAAGATTCAACTTTTAATTTTGTGGATTTTCTTTACTTTTAATATTATTATTTCATTGATTTTCTTCTCTTTTTTTTTCCAGTTTGCTTTGTGTTTATTTCAGTCTTTTCTAGTCTCTCAAGCAAATGCTTTGATCATAGATTTCAGACATTTTTTTCCCTCCTACAAATATTTAATGCTATAAAAAATTGCCCCCTGACCATGGCTTTGGTTTCATATCACAAATTTGAACGTGTTCTTTTGATACGTGTTCAATTAAAAATATATTCTGTGATAACTTAGAATTGGTCCTTTAGCATCCACTTGGGCTTTGCCAGGTGTCTTTTCTAGACTGTGTGGTGGTCAGAGAACATAGTTACATTATATTAGTCACTTTAATGCAGAGAAGCTTCTTTTATTGTCTTAAATATGGTGTAATTCATTTTCTGTCTACTTGTTCTCTCGGTCAGGGAAGGGAAAGTACATGTATGTGCCCATTTCTCTTTTTAAATTTTGCCAATTTTTACCAAATGTATTCTGAAGTTATGTTTTTAAGGTCTCACACTTTTAGGAGTCTCACATCCTCTTGATAAAGTCACCATTTTATTATTTTAATGTGTATCTCTTTTTCTCTTGTAATGTTTTGTTTCCTCTTATTTATTTGCCAGATAGTAATAGAATCATTCCAGCTGTCTTTTGCTCATTTATGACGTAGTGTGTTTTTATCATTTGTTTTAGTGAATCTGTGCTTTTATATTTAAGATGGGGTCCCACCAAAAGTGCATAGTTAGATATCTTGCTTTTATTTTTCTAACCTGACAATCTGCCTTTTAATTAGAAGAGTTCAACCATTTCCTCCTAAACTGATAAACAATATAGTTGATTTCAAATCTGCCATCATCAGAACTATTTTCTATTTGTCCCAGCTCTATTTTTTGTCCTTTTTCTTCCTTTTATTCCTTTTTTTCAATGAACAGAGTATTACTTTTGTATTTAATGTAATATTTTTCTTTTGGACTATCATCTTTAACCCTTCTCTTTAAATTTTAGTGGTTGCTCTAAGGTCTGCAAAATGCATCTTTAATTTAACACAGTATATGTAGAAATCAAATTAGACCATTAACCAAGAATTTAAGAACCTCCAACAGTATATGTTCATTTCCCACCTCCTGTCCATCCTTCGTGATATTGTTTCCATGAATTTCACTTATTTTTATGCTATTACTCCCCCCAAATATTGTTGTTACTTTGGTCATAATATGTTCACTATATTTTCAAGAAAATACCAAATGAGAGAATTTTCTGTTTGCCAATCTACTTTCTATTTCTAGTCCTCTCTAATCTTTGGTGTAGATCAAAATGTGCATTTTCCTTCTTCCTCAAGAATTTGCTTTTTTGATTAAGCAAGCCAGCCTCCTAACAGTGAATCCTATCAACGTTTTTTGGTCTGAAAATGTCTTTATTTCAACTACATTTTTAAGAGGTGTTTTTCACTGTCTAGAAATCTGGGTTGAAAGGTTTTATTTGTTTGTGTTTTTGTTTTGTCTTCTATGTCAATGATTGAAAGACCCTTCTCTGTTGTCTTTAGTCTTACTCATTTTCTGGCAAATAAATTGTGGGTGTTCTTACTTCTGTCCCTCTGTATCTAATTTTAACAGCTTTTCCCCCCCATAGGTTTACAACAATCTGCATATAATGTCGGTTTATGTAGCTTTCTTTATGTTTTTTGCTTGGCATTGGTGGACTTCATTGAGTTTGGATCGACAGTCTTATAATTTTCATAAAATCTGAAAAAAATGGTTACTCTTTTTCCATTTTATATATACTTTACTTCTCCTCCTCCTGGTTGTCCTAGAGTCTAGTCGCATATAAGTAAGATGGCTTGATATCTTCCACAAATCTGTCATTCCTGCCTATTTTGTTTTTCAGGCTTTTGTTCTCTGTGCTTCTTGTTGGGTAGTTTCTATTGTTTTGTTATTTCTTCAGTAGTATCTAACTGCTGATGATCTCATCAGCTGTATTATTTATTTCAGATATTATAATTTCTAGAAATCCTACTGGATTTTTTATAGACTCTTTTTTTTTTTTCTCTTTTAATATTGATGTCTTATAGAATTTTGGGCATATAGACCATGTTTATAATAGGTATTTTGATATCATGTTTTGTTGTTTGGTTGGTTGGTTGGTAATTCATTCATCCATGTCATTTCTGTCTATTCCTAATAGTTGAAATTTCTCCTGTTATGTGTCAGATTTTCCTGCTTCTCTGCATGCCTGACAATTTTTTTTTATCGAATGTCAGACATCATGTGTGGGTTGGGTGCTAGATTTTCTTGTATTCCTTTGAGTATTTGGGACTTTGTTTTGGCTCACACTTGTTACATTAAATCAGTTTTACCCTTTCAAATTTCACTTTATGCTTTACTAGGTAAGATGCAGAGCAGACTTTATTCAAAGGCCAAGTTAGCTCTCTGGTTAAAATGATAAACTTGGAGAACTCTGCCTGATATTCCATGAACTGCATGTTTTTTACATTCTGAGTGGTCAGAACGGGAACTATTTCTAGCTATGTGTGAACTCCAAAAATAATTCAGACTGTCAAATTCCAGTTGTTATTTCCACAGGCTCAGTATTTTTCTCTCATTCATGTATACACAAATGCTTGTTCACACAATAAAGGCACCCCTCTGCAGACCTGTGTCTTTCTCTGTCTCTCACTGTCTCTGTCTCTTTCTCTCCAGCTCCCTTCTCAGATATTCTGTCCCACAACTTCTAGCCAATTTGACCTCTTCCAACTCCAAATTTTGCCTCCTAGACTAGAAATTACTACCTGGGTGTGTTCATATATCCATTACCTGGCTGATCTTTGGACACCACCTCTAAACATAAAGCCAGGGCAGTCATACGATTCATCCTACGTGTTTCTCCTATCAGGGACCGTGGTCCCAGCTCGTGCCCAGTGTCTAAAAAGAGTTGTTTTATATTTTCTCTCATGTGTTCTATTTGTTTAAGCCAAGATGATAGATTTGTTTGATCAGTCCATATTTAATATGAAAATAATTATTTTTTAAATTCAGTTTTAAGTCACTGTACTGATCTTGTGTTATTTTCACATCACCATTCAAATTTTCTGATTTGTGCAGCCTTATATTGTCTGTATTTTGGAGAATTAAAGGAGATCGCTTCCATGTACACGTGGGGAAATTATCTGGAGGCAAAACTATAGCATTTGTTTTGAAACAGATACAGTATGCAGAAAACCCGGAAAGCTTTGTTCTCTCTTTTTCAAGTTTTTATTTAAATTCCAGTTAGTTAACGTACAGTGTAATATTAGTTTCAGCTATAGGATTTACTGATTCATCACTTACATATAACACCCAGTGCTCATCTCAAGTGCCCTCCTTTTTTTTTTTTTATGATTTTTTTATTATATTATGTTAGTCACCATACAGTACATCCCCGGTTTCCGATGTAAAGCTCGATGATTCATTAGTTGCGTATAACACCCAGTGCACCATGCAATACGTGCCCTCCTTACTACCAATCACCGGTCTATCCCATTCCCCCACCCCCCTCCCCTCTGAGGCCCTCAGTTTGTTTCTCATAGTCCATAGTCTCTCATGTTTCATTCCCCCTTCTGATTACCTCCCCTTTCTTTATCCCTTTCTTCCCCTACCAATCATCCTAGTTCTTATGTTCCATAGATGAGAGAAATCATATGATAGTTGTCTTTCTCTGCTTGACTCAAGTTCCCTCCTTAATACCTATCACCCCATTTAATCCATTCCCCTGTCCACCTCCCCTCCAGCAACCCTCAGTTTGCTCACTATGGTTAAGAGTATGTTTAATGGTTTGCCTCTCTCTTTTGCCTCCCTATGTTCATCTGTTTTGTTTCTCAAATTCCACATATGAGTGAAATCATATGGTATTTGTCTTTCTGTGACTGACTTATTCACTTAGCATAACACACTCTAATTCCATCCATGTTCATTCTTTTTCATGGCTGAGTAATATTCCACTGTGGTATATGATATATATCATATCTTCTTTATCCATTCATCAGTCGATGGACATTTGGGCTCTTTCCATAATTTGTCTATTGTGAATAATGCTGCTATAAACATCAGAGTGCATGTATCCCTTCAAATCAGTATTCTTGTATTTTTAAGTAAAAACCCAGTAGTGCGATTGCTGAATCATAGGGTAGCTCCATTTTTAACTCTTTGAGGAACTTCCGTACTGCTTTCCAGAGTGGGTGCACTAGTTTGCATTCCCACCAAGAGTGCACAACGATCCCCCTTTCTCCACATCTTTGTCAACATCTGTTTCCTGTGTGCTTAATTTTAGCCATTCTGACAGGTATGAGGTGATATTTCATTGTAGTTTTGATTTGCATTCCCCTGAAGATGAGTGATGTTAAGCATCTTCTCATGTATCTGTTAGCCATCTGTATGTCTTCTCTGGAAAAATATCTACTCATGTTGTCTACCCAATTTTTTAACTGGATTGTTTGTGGTTTGGGTGTTGAGTTTCCTAAGTTCTTTACAGATTTTGAATACTAACCTTTTATCAGGGATGTCATTTGCAAATATCTTTTCCTATTCTAAAGGTTGCCTTTTAGTTTTGTTGATTGTTTTCTTTGCTGTGCAGAAGCTTTTTTTTAAAATAGGTAATTTGTGTGATTTATTTTTTAACTTTCAATACATATTAATCTCATATTAATTTAATATTTGTATTTTTTCATTTAAAAAAACCCAAATGCAGAAGCTTTTTATCTTGATGAAGTCCCAATAGTTCATTCTTGCCTCAGGAGACATATCTAGTAAGAAGTTGCTGTGGTCGATGTCAAAGACGTTATTGCCTGTGTTCTCCTCTGGGATTTTGATTGTTTCTTGTCTCACATTTAAGTCTTTCATCCATTTTGAATTTATTTTTGTCCCCAATTGCACCCAAAACCATAAGATACCTAGGAATAAACCTAGTCAAAGATACAGAAAAAATATTTTAAATTAAAGGTGACAGGTGACAGTCAGGATAGATATGCAGAAACACTCTCCAGAATTTTCAGAAATTTTCAGGATGGGGAATGACTCAGTAAGGAACACAAATTTCTTGTGGTCAGGCAGGTAAGGTTTTGGACTATATTCATTATATATTTAGGGGAAAAAAAACAAAAAACAAACAAAAAACAGCTCTTAGGGATAGAACAATTGGGAATTTCAGGTTATATATATATTTTTTAATCTTAAATAAAACAACATTAAAACCAAGGTAAAATTACAATTTAAAATTGTTGTTCATCATCTTCCTTTTTTAAAAAAATCATTTTCTTATTAACGATTCAACTTTTTTTCAGTTTTTTTCTTCAGATTACTTTCTGTATATTTGATCAAAAAGAATGAGTAATGGGAATTCGACATACAATTTGACCAACTTATGACTTATTAACTTAATTGATTCTAAATAAATTTGCGGGGCGCCTGGGTGGCACAGCGGTTAAGCGTCTGCCTTTGGCTCAGGGCGTGATCCTGGCGTTATGGGATCGAGACCCACATCAGGCTCTTCCGCTAGGAGCCTGCTTCTTCCTCTCCCACTCCCCCTGCTTGTGTTCCCTCTCTTGCTGGCTGTCTCTATCTCTGTCAAATAAATAAATAAAATCTTTAAAATAAATAAATAAATAAATAAATAAATAAATAAATAAATAAATTTGCACCAGGATTGCATTTACATGGACATATTACTTCTTTATATATGAGATTATTCAATGAGAAAATTGTTCATATATCTGAAGAACTAATTTGCATTTTGCAACAATATTCTACAAATGTTAGCTCAGTGTCAACCTCTAACTTTAGTGTCAAATTATGAGTCTGGTACACTTAATTACTAGGCTTAATCCCTCAATTTTATCTTTTTAGTGGCTGGTGCATTTTAATTTGTTGGATTAGATGTTGAATAAAAATAAAGAACTACAGAACTCCAAAACTAACCTGAGATTACATAAGTCTTTACATAGTAATAAAAGAAAAATCTTTGGTTTTCTTCTGGATAAGAGTTGGTTCCTTACTCTTTTTCTCTAAATGACATGACTTCATGAGTGTGGGCTAGTTTTATTTGTCAGCATTCTGAATATATTCTACAGATGGCCAGCCAATATATTCTTTCTATAGAAGACAAAATTTCCAGTGATAATTTATTTTCATTTGCTTCAGGTTGCTTTTGGTAGCTCTGGCATTAGCTTTTTTGAGCAAGCCTAGCACTATGCAGTTACCATGTGACAAGAATTAATCTTGCATTATGTTCTTAAAAACAAACAAACAAACAAATCTGAGTAGAAGATAGTAAATTCTTTGTATGACTGAAAATTTTTCTCTCCTTTCCTTCCCTTTCTTCATTTATCCCTCCTAACCAACCTTCCTCCCTCCCTTCCTTCCTTCCTTCCTTCTTCCCTCCCTCCCTCCCTCCCTGGCTTCCTCCCTTCCTTCCTTTGTTCCTTCCTTCCTTCCTTGTTTTCTTTTAGGAGATCACAGAAACATGTGCCTCCAGTGACCAGGAGAATGATAAAGGTATTTAATTTCCTGACATGCAGAATAAAGCTAGTGCCCCACAGAGTGTTCTTACACTATGCTTACATATCTGATCATTTTTGCAATGTGGGGCAATTTGCTTGGGAAACTAGTAAGTTTCTTTCTATAGAAAAAAAGCTCCAAAGTCCCCCAAACTTCACAATTAAAACAAAGTTGTAAAAAGCAAGGAGAGGAGAATGTAATTTAGACTTAGATATTTTTCATTGGCTTTCTAAGAACACATTAGCATTTTACAAATATTTTGGCTGTATACATAGATGTTAAGGGAGTAGTGTTGGCAAAGTTAAAAGTATGCCAGACAGAAATTAAAATTATCAGGTAGTTCAATTTTTTTTTTTACTTTGATAATTGCCATTTTTCCCTAATGTACTTAACTGATTCATAACCAACAAAAATGCCTTTCCAGTGTCTCCACATTGGGCTGGCATGGACTTGGTAACAGGGAAACCAAAATAGGAACTTCTGAGTGAGATTTAACTGGGAGGGAGTTTCAATCTCCACATTTAAGAATGCAGTTGTCATTGCTGACTATCAGAATTTGAGGATTAAACATACACAGTCTAATCCATAACGGTTATGAAATGCCTGGGCCTGGTTTTCTTCTACCAACCACACAATTTTTTTTAGGCTTTGTCAAGGAACTAACAAATGACTTCATTTACACTTTAAGCCTTCTACACTAATGAAAAAAAAAAAAAAAGGAAGTAGTAATACCTCTTAGGGTGCTTTTGGAGATTAAATGAGTCAATATATGACAAGCCTTTAGCACTGTGCTTAGCAAAGAACAGGTCAATAAATCAGAGTTCTTTTCATACACGACTTTTAAGTAAACATTAATTTGAAAAAGTAGTAAAAACAAATTAGACATTTGTCTCATGCCCTCCAGTGTTGCAGGCAGCAAGGATTTTCCTTGACTTGTCTGCCTTTATTGGCCAAATGATCTCAGTGAAAGTAACAACCTCGTGCTTGAAGGTTTTTATATTACTGGGCGTTCACGTCTGTATGCAGATGAAGATAGCCAGAGTCGTACTTCATAGACATTTGCGATGAAGATTACAGAGAATGCAGTGGATTAAATCATTCTAGTATGATTGGACCTCCAACCCACCCTAGGTTTTCTGCAACTGTTGCTGGCACTGCCCTTCTAATATTCTCAAACCCAGCTTTACGTAAAGATAGAAGTGAACTACAAATGACTCAATTTTCCCTTGTACTGTAAGTTTCCCTTCAAGTAAATTCTGGTAAATTTTCTTCTTTTCCCTTCATGTCACTTTATTTTAAAATTGAAATTACCGTCTCTAAAGTAATCATTACATGCCAATGTTTTGTATGTATTCTTTCCATCACACAGTTCAGAGATTTCATTTGTGCCTCTTTCTTCAAAAATAAATATTTTCATGCTATTCTGTTATATTTTTTTCTTTTAGGCTGAGGAAATCATTAAGGAATCAGAATTTATAAAAATAATTGGTCTCTTTCGTGGCAGGGATTTTATTATATCATAATAGAAAATGAGCATCTGAAACCACACTAAGCTGTGACTTATATTATCATTTATTCTTAAATAAGCTGTTTTATGGTTTATATAGTATAAATTCCCTGTACTCATTGCAAATTATTCTATAAACTCATCAAAGAGGAATGGTTATAAAAAATATGCATCTCAATTAGATGATCCCAACTGCAACTTTGTTGTGCTCAAATAATTAAGTTAAAGTAGCCTATAAAAAATACTGCCTTTTCAGAGGCATAAATGATTACTAAAGCAGCTTATAGATTGTGTAATTTAGATCTGGGATGGTTTTCGAACAATCCTACTCCACGCGCAGACATCCATAATATTAGAAGACGGGTTGGCTTTGGTGCCATATAATTCTCAGAGTCTCAGAGTTGGTCCTCTACTCTGTGTATTTAGTAGGACTTCTTTCTTCTCTTCTCTTCTCTTCTCTTCTCTTCTCTCTCTTCTCTTCTCTTCTCCTCACAGCAAATTATATCTGCATTTATTGTTATGCTTTTGTTCATGTGATTTTCGTCATTCTGTCTCATTAGAAAGTAATCTTAATGAAGACCTATGATTTTTTTTTCTGCACAGAATCTGCACACTTAAAAAAAATGGGTTAGTAAATATATGTAGTGAACCTCAGAGGATCCACCAAGTTAAAGCATTTGTTTAAACTCATCACAGTACTAGAAAGGAGGAAAGAGTTTGAAGATGATGTGTTCATGGCAGTGGGAAGGTTTAATTGAAAGTAAGAGAAGTTTTATAAAATGTTGATGCATTGCGGTGTTATGGCAGATTGCTGCATTGCAATACAGCTCCTTACCTGAACTGGAGATTTTCGTTTAGCACTGTTATTGATAAGAAAGTTTTAAATTTTAAAATCCTTGAATACATAGGGAGAATAAAGGCTACCACTTAACCTTGAGATTTTTAAATCTTAAAGGCATAAAGGAATGAGAAAAATAAAGGGAAAAGAAAAAAAATTAAGTAAGAGAAGACAGGAATAAAACTTGAGATACAAGTGAATGTAAATAATGAAAGAAATGACCAAAGGGAAAAAAGTAGGCATTGTATAGTGGGACTTTCAATAAAACATCTAAGAATGATTCCCACTCAGGTACCTCCAGGAGAGGTTGCCAGTATGGAAGACTCGTGTATAGAGTGTGCTGCCCTTTCTAGTCAAGGATGAAAAATAATAGTGCATGTGTGGTAAAGTTTCTGCAGATCAATACATACAACTGTTCTAAAATCCCCAGTGACTGTTTATGAATGTCATTATGTTGTTAATGTACCAAATCTCTGGTTAATATAGACTATCTCTTTATGTCAAAATGTCGGGGGGGGGTTGGTTATTTTGTTTTATTTTACTTTATTTTGTCAAAAGATGATTATTATTGCTTCAGCTGTCACATCCTGATAGCCAAGTGCTCACTAAAATATTCTCACCAAAGGCCCCCAGCCCTTCACCAGTGTGAATAATTGACAGTAACATTTAAAAATCCATTGGAAAAAAAATGTTTTGACTGTTCATTGAGTATTCCAATGAACTCAGATTATGCCTTGTCTTTGTGAATTCAATTATTAATTGATTTATCACTACACTCTAAAATAACCACGGTTTAGGATTTTCTGTGCCTCCAAGGAAATTAAATGCAAATCTGTGTCAGTCATCTGTTAACAAAGGCTCCTTTAAGGAATCCTCTGGAATACAAATGGGATACCCTGCAGCAGTTTTGGTCAACTGCAACTCGCTCTCTTTTATTTTTTTTTTCCTTAATCACCCCTTATTTAAGGTGCCCATTTGATTTTTCTCTGATTTCTCTCCCTTAAAAAGGAAATCTGATTTGAAGGTAATATATCAAAGTACTTAACAGTGATACAAATTAGAGTTCTGTCTTTTTTCTTTTTATACAAGTTTCTAGTGGATATAGGCTTTGAGAAGCCTGAGGACACAAAAAACACCAAAGCCTCAGCTATTTGGGACTTCAAGGAGAGAAATGAGTCTTCCTTTCTTTTTTTTTTTTTTTTTTAATCATAGGCAGAGAGACATAGTCATTTTCTGAAAAACTCAGATAAAAAGTGTTGGGTTTTCTTTTTTCCAGTTTTTTTTTTCTTTGAGAAATAACTGACACATATCACTGTATAAATTGAAGTTGTACAGCATGATGATTTGTTTTGTATCTGCTGTGACATGATGATCACAATAGGCTCAGCTAACATCCAGCATCTCAAATAGATAAAATACAAAGAAACGAAAGAAGTAAAGGGGGAAAAATGGTCTTTGTGATGAGAACTCTGAGGGTTTATCGTCGTAAGGACTTCCCTGTATGTCACACAGCAGTGCTGCTGTAGTCACCCTCTTGTACATTAGGTCCCTACTACTTATTTAACTTATAACTGGAAGTTTGTACCTTTTGACCGCCTGCCTTCCTCCATTTCCTCTTACCACCAACCCACAGCTGGTAACCATGAATCTGATCTCTTTTTCTATGAGGGTTTTTTTTTTTTTTTTTGGTTTGGTTTTTTTTTTTTTTTTTGCAAATAAGTGAGGTAATGTAGTATTTGCCTTTCTCTGACTTATTTCACTTAGTTAATGTCTTCAGGTTCCATCCATATTGTTGCAAATGGCAGGAGTTCCTCATTTCTCGTGGATGAATAATTTTCCATCATATATTGTTGCGAGCATGCTATGAAGGCGCACAATGAATTGTGTTTTTCTACAATGCCAGCTTTATTCGATCATAAAGCAAGATTAACGTTATTGTAAAGCAGGTTCAGGATTCCAAACTCAATGACATTTCAATATGAATTTAGCTTGGCGTCATGCACCCCACACAAAATGAAACACAAAACAAAGTCACACACCATACAGGATCCAACAAGGGGTAGGCAGTTAGGAAATCATACTCGAGGTCAGTCTGTGAGCGTGCAGTTAAGATGACGACGTGGTCCCCTCCGGGTCAGCACATACTGCCTGTTCTGTCCAGCTAGTGGAGGATCTCAATTATGTTCAGAGATCCACTGGGCAGAGCCTTGGCAGCAGTTGCCTTTTTGGCGTGGTTTGACGTGGAAGGGTCAGCATCTAGAGAGACTGACAGTTCGCTGCAAAAGTCCTGTCTTTTTAAAGGAATTTAATCAGTCTTGGGCTTTTGCGGGTCTTCTCTGGTTCTGCTGCTTGTCAGTTCTGGATGTCATCAGCCTGTGCTGGCTTCCATGATATCTGGTCTTGGCAGTGATGCCAGTGGCTGCTTAAATCACTGCTTGACATGAGTGACTCCATCTTGCTCTCTACATATATGTATATACCATAACTTCTTTATCTATTCATTCATTATTGACGGACACGTAGGTGGTTTCTGTTGTGGCTATTGTAAATAGCACTGCAATGAACATGGGAGTGTTTTCATTTTCTTTTAATATATCCCCAGAAGTGGAATTGCAGGATCTTATGGTAGTTCTGTTTTTGCTTTTAAGGGTCCTCCAAATTGTTTTCCCTAGTGGCTATATAAGTTTCTCTAATTCTCTCTCTCTCTCTTTCTTTCTCTCTCTCTCAGTAACTTGTGGTCCTGGAAATTTATTTTAAGTAAATATTTTGACAACAGGACCTAAAAGATAAAATATTTTAATTTTGATATAACTTGTAAATCCAATTGAATGAAAAACTTTCCCCATACTAGCATTATTCCTACTTTGTCCAATTAGTCCTGGCACATGCCTTGCCCCTGTCTTCATTATTGCTAAACTATAAGCAACAAGCTTTTCATTCACTCATTTATTCATTCAAAATATTTACTTCACCCTTCTCTTGTCAAGAACGGTGCTGGGTTTTATTAAAAAATATTTTAAAATTTTATTAAAAAATTTATTAAAAAATGAAAGATAAAGAACATCACACCTCTGTCATTTATGAATTAGCAGTTCATTGAGGAAGACCCAAAAAATTGTTCATCTCTGTGTTTCTGTGATTCCAGTGACTACCAGTGATAGCACCTCAGCCAGGTAATTATTGGCTCTGAAAATAAATGTTCAACCTAATTTTGAAAACAGAGCATTTGCTATTAATATATAGGTAAGTCCTTTCCCAAATGAAAAAAAAATACAAAAAGTTCAATTATTCTGACAAAATCACCATTGTTTTTAATCTCTGAGTCAACTTTGAGTCTTCTCAGAGCTCATGTAAGATTACCAAGTCTTATAGGTTCTATTCTAAACATTGCTAATATTTTGTGGCTTACTTTTCTGTGGATCCAGGAAAGTGAATGAACTCTAAAACTCCACTGTCTGCACCTCTCCTCGTCACTTAGTGTCTACTTATCTAATTTAATGTCCTGTCTCAAACCTGAGGTCTCTTCTCATCACTCGCTGACAAATCCTGTTAGTAACAACAGCTCTGTTTTTCTTTCTACTCAGTTATTTTTTCTGGGAGATTTAACATTCATGCCCATGACACTTAAGAAGGTTTAGTCTCTCAATTTCTTGGCATCCTTGTCTCCTATACCTCTATCTGAACTGATACTACCCACACAGAACCATGGCCACACTTTGGACCTTGCAGGTCCGCTAACATCTGGAAGTGTTCTTATATATCTATTTGCTGCCAATACCTTTATTTTCACAGTCCCTTACAATTAATAGACTCATGACACCTATTCTATAAACAAACTGGCACTTCCAGTACCATGAACAATTTAATTTCTTTCCATATTAGCTACTTCTTTCTTTAATGTACCTGGCTGTACACTTTTCACTTTTAATCCAACAGTGAATCAGGTTCTATCAAATTGCCTCTATGTTTCCATCTAGCATGCTGCTTCAGTCAAAACTTTGTATCTACATTAAGTCCAAGTGCCTGTTCTTCTGATGTCTACAAAGTTTCAGAGAAGTGCTGCTAAAGAAAAATAATTTAAAAAAAAAAAAAGAAAAAGAAAAATCATGTAGCTGAGCTGAATTTATCAACTATTAATCCGTGGTTTCCAGATCATCGTCACTCTCACCAGATGAATTACAAAACGACATCACCGATGGAATAGAAGCCTTGGTAGGAATTTGCCAATTTGGAGACTTGCTGTTACTCAGAGGAGCTTCCCAACACATTTGTTCTTTCCTAAAGTCCTGTCCCTGTGAGTGATGTGTGTCTGTGGCCAGTCTCTCCATCTGCTTTTTGAGTGCAGTTTTGCCTAAGAGTTGGGGAGTTAGCATGGATTCCCATCTTGGCTCTGCTACTTAAAGTTGTCTGATTTTAAGGAGTAGTAACTGTTCAGTACCTTGCTTTTTCATCTTTAATTGAACATGAGTGATAAATACCATTGTTATTGCCGTGGTCACCATTCCTGAAGGTCATGACAAGTCCTGATGAAAGCAAACACATTTCAAATATCTTTTTCTTTCCTAATTCTCCTTGTCTTCCCCACACCACCTGACTGGTATGACTGCTTTTCAGATTAAGAGAAGTTGATCTCTTTCCCGTACAACCTCAGTGCCAATTTCTGGACTATTGATTTGTACTTTTGGCTACAATGACTTGTGTGGTTTTGTTGAGACTGTTGTAAATCATGCTCTCTCTTGAGCACTGACAAACATTTTCTTTGAGACTTTAACATAGCTTATAAACTGTTTCCCATTTAGGACGGTTTCAAAAAGTATTTATTCAAATAAAATATAAATGAACTAAATCCTCTTTCAGAAAATTAGAGCTGCAAAAGACAACTGGCAAAATCACTTTCATTATGTCAGCTGAGATTATATAGGGAATTTAGTTTCTCATAACATTGGAGCTTATCTCAGTTACCTCGTCATGATGGGGAAAATATTTTGACAGAAAATTCACTTTGGATTTCTATTTGAATGAAGGATGAACTCCCTTTCTATACTCCTCTTGCCATGGTACCCTTTATGGAGCTATGCCATTAACTTATAAGATACATGGTTCAGCTGACAAGGATGCTATTTTTTTAAATAATATTTTAATCCCTCTTCTCTCTTATTCTTTTTTTTTTTAAAGATTTTATTTATTTATTCGACAGAGACAGAGACAGCCAGCGAGAGAGGGAACACAAGCAGGGGGAGTGGGAGAGGAAGAAGCAGGCTCATAGCAGAGGAGCCTGATGTGGGGCTCGATCCCATAACGCCAGGATCACGCCCTGAGCCGAAGGCAGACGCTTAACCGCTGTGCCACCCAGGCGCCCCTCTTCTCTCTTATTCTATTTCTGTATAATCCCTTACTTTACATCTAATCATATTAATAGTCTTCTATATCCATTTCAAGATTTTTCAAACTATAGTTCATTTCTGAAAATCAACTTAATGACTACAAAGTAGAAGTATTCTAAGGAAGTAGGATGGGGAAATAGAAGAGTCACATCTGGAAGTGTACTTCCTGCACCTTATCTGATATATGTGCATACCTCAAAATGTTTGCTCATTTACTTCCCAGGCCAATTTCCCTTGTGATTAGCTAAATGCCATTGTTCAGAGAGTCTGTTAACCTCTGGCAAATATACCATTTCTCCCTTCTGGTAAGTTCACCGTCCTTAACAAATATTTACATAATATTCTGCTTCTGAGGGACATCTGGCGGGCTCAGTCAGTTAACCGTCTGCCTTCAGCTCAGGTCATGATCCCAGGCTCCTGGGATTGAGTCCTGCCTCAGGCTCCCTACTCAATGGGGAGCCTGCTTCTCCCCCTGCCTGCCGCTCCCCCTGCTGGTGCTCTCTCTCTCTCTTTCTCTGGCAAATAAATAAAATCTTTTAAAAAATTCTGCTCCTGAAAAAGATACATATTTTACATGTTATTTAGCAGTATATGTGGTACTTAATAAGTAGTCAGCTTAATTGTAAGGACTTTATGAATATTAACTAATGTAAGCATCACCATCAGTCTAGATGGTAGGAACTATTCATTTATTTTCTTTGCATGCATAAGAGATTGGGATCCAGAAATGTTAATGACTTTCCTCAGGGGCCACACCTCATCCATAGTGTCTCCAGAACTGCTAGTGAATGCTCTTTCACGCTGTTCCACCCATGAATCGCCAGAGTCACCCTCCAACACCTGTTACACCACTTATGAATGATGCTTTGTCATATGGTATTTCAAATATAGACTTTAATTTAAATGTTATCGTCTCAATCTAAACAGATTGTCAAGTATGGTTCAATTGTCAACCATCTCTATTGACCTCCAGAATGTCATGTTTATAATGAATGATCACCAGAGATACATGCAGGTTTAATTGTGGGTCTCTACAATCTGTAGACGGATTACTGTCACCCGCCGTACTTTTTAGAGAACAAGGTGTTAATTTGAAGCTGACACTCTCTTCTAATCCTTTGTAAAAAATAATCCAAATTTTAAAAACATAACCACTGTGTCACCATCTCAGATGTTATCCTATTTCATCAACCCAAGTTTGAAATCAAATCAATTGCAGCAATGAATGGCACCATCTGGCAAACATATGATGTTATGACAATTAACATTAATCAATACACTAAATAATAAATAAAAATAAGAATATGTACAAAGTGTGTTGAGTGCTCCACGAGTGGGTCTTCCTATATACTACAGATATGTACCATTTTGATTTCATAAAATGAATTAGAATTAAGTGCTCCAAGAGAACTCATACTTTTGTATTTTAATATATTGCATTTTAATTATTAGATTCAAGACATACTTAACAAGAAACTCCAGGTAGTATGTTCAGAACTGAATACACAGTGCTCACATGGAATTTACACAGGTAGGGAAACAGACATTAAGCAAAAATGAAAAGCTAATGCTTATTTACAATAAAGAGAAATACAGAAAAGTATTCATTTCTATTGATGGCATGAACAGTTTGTCAGGAATCTTCCCTGAATTGAAACACAAATGAGGAATAGTACTTACCATGTGTGGTGGGAGTTTGGTTGGAGAAAGGGTTCAGAGCAGAGGAAACTTCATGTATGAAGGTCCTGAGCCAAAGTAACAATTAAGAAATGGAAAAAGTTAAAGTTCATTAACTTTAATAAGCACAAAGTTAAATTTCTTGACAACAGAATCTTCACAGTTTAATAATAATTATTATTTTAAACAAATACAAAAACTATCACCAATTGTAAATTAACAGAAGTGTTGAAATTTTCAACATGTAGTGAACGTATTAGATAAATCCTCATTATTAATCAGACAAATAAGGGAAACATAATTATCAGACTGTTAAAAATGGTTCCCTTATCAGTTGGGTGAAAAAGATACTCCTATTTCTCTAGAAGAGCAGAAGTTTTTGCTCTTCTCTCCCTAGACTTGGTGTGATTTGACAGTCCTTGTAGTATTGACACCAAGTCCTTGAACGCCTATGCCAAAAGATCACCAGCATTTCATCTTCTATTCTCAACTCTGGACCTCATCAAGAACAGTGTTTCCACCACAATGGGAGACCGTAATCATCTTCCTGGTTCTAACCGAGCAGGGAGGATGAAATAAAAGAGAATTTGGAAGACTGGTGAAGATAGTAGAGAACTAGTTTACTGCTGACCAAACAGAAGATTTTTCCCTGGGATTGAAGCGAGATTTAAGAGCAAGGATCTAACATCCTGAATTCAATTTTGATTTAGCCTAGATGCTAACCTGACCCCATCTCTACTGAATCCAAAATCTCTTACACCCACTTCACATCCTTTTGTTAAGCCAGGTGACTCCATGTTGCTATAGCAACCACCTGTGGATGGAGGTGAATTGACAGCACCTTAGGTTAGCCACAGCAGCATGTTCAGCTCACTTCCTCGGCCTCCAACTGGAGTTTCACCTGCAGGGATCTGCTTATCCACTCTATTGTGGGCAAATCTGTGAAGGTGAGGGAGTTGAACAGTGACATGGGAATTCAGGAATAAGTACCTGCTTTTGCACCTCAGAAGACCCCAGTGAGGATTAAACCCAGCTGTCCACAGCGATGACTATTTTGATCATGACTCCCTGGATTTATTTCTTTTCTTCCATGGCATTATTCTCTGGCCCACAAACCTTTTACCTGGCATCATCTCTCAAAATAAGCACCCAGCAAACATGCCCAACACATGTACATACAAACAGACTCTTAACTCTAGAGAACAATCTGATCATCAGCAGAGGGCAGGTGGGTGGAAGGAGGGATTAAGGAGTGCACTTGTCCTGATCAACACAGGGTTATGTCTGGAACTGTTGAATCACTATATTGTACAGCTGAAACTAATACTGTATGTTTATACTGGAATTAAATTTTTTAAAAAAGAGGGAAAAATACCTTTACATATAGTTAATTAAGGATTAAATAAGTCACGATAACATTATTAATATGTCTTAGGGAAAATGGTAATTCTCTGTTTATGAGAAATCTGGACTTGATACAATCCCCAACAGAGAAATGAACACATATTAAAAGGTTCTGTTTAATGACAGTCTAGTCATTACGCACCATAATAATTTTTCAATTATTTAAAAAATTTTAAGATCACTTCACAATTACATGATAGAAATATAATTCATGACTCCAATCCCATTTGTTCTTTCTGAATATAGACTAATGTATATAAAGAAATTGATAATTTTATAGGAAACTAGGAGCCAGAACCATTAAAAATATGAATGGGTACAAAAGTAGAATGTGGTGGAGTTTTCTCTTCTCCAAACCTTTGCTTTTTCATCTGCAATTTGGCCCACCATGAGCCTTCGTGTCAGATAAAGGTTTTAATCCAAGATACAAACGAGCTAGTTATAAAAGTAAAAATATGGACCCTGTTCAAAGGAAATCACAGATAGGAATGGGTAAAAAAAAATAACATGAATAATAGAGCAGAATATTAGCAGAAAAGTGGACAACAACATGTGGGATAGAGACAAAGAGCAAATATCTGGCTGAGGCTTACTATTATCTTTTTCATAAATAAGAATTCAAAATTGAGAGTGGGACCTCCTTAAATTTTATTTATAATCTGGTATATGCAATAATGGTTAAAATCTCTATAAAGTGAAAGTTCTACTCATCCTGGAGTCCATCTCAGAGCCCACCAGCACTGTAATGACTATGTAGTTATTTTTGTGATTATTAGTTTAATGTCTGTCTCTTCAACTAGAGTATGTTTTATGAAGTCAAGGGTTTGTTGCTTTTGCTCACCAGTAAATCTTCAGAATATCTATCTATCTATCTATCTATCTATCTATCTATCTATCATCTGTATTGTATTATAGACACTTGTCAAATATATGTTTACAGAAGGGACGGGTGTTGCCCTCACAAGTAAATCTTTTAGAGTTTTATAAATTTCTGATAAAGCAATAATAATTGTTGGCATTTTTTCCTGAATTGATATCCAGTATTAAGTTTCTGGTACCGGGATTAGGCAAAACCAGATACATAAGTTCTGGTAGAAATTTTAAAATGGCAGGGTAGCTTCCCACTTCAACCAATCGGTAATTCTCAGGGTGCCTGTTGGATGTCCTATAATTCAACACTGTCTATCTGGGGGTAGCATCAGATCCCACAGGTTAGGGAGTCAAGGCTACAAGACTGCTTGTCCAGATGTTAGTCACAAGTCCTAGTTGTCACCTGTGCTTCTGACCTACTGGCTATAAATCAGAGGTTCCCAAGGCCCTTCCACTGGGTTCAATTAATTTGCTAAAGCAGCTCACAGAATCAAAGAAATACTTCACTTACTAGATTACTGGTTTATTATACAAAGATTATGCAATAATAGAAAATATATATTGGTCTCTGCCCCTACTTCCTGGCACACAGCTTCTAAAACCCTTATAATTCTCCAAGTGATGAGAGTGCTAAGAGCATCTTTTGTTTAAATATTTGGCCTTTGACCCTGGTTCCTGACACAGGACTCCTGAAGCCCTTGTCATTTCCCGGGTGACAATACTGTCTTTTGTTCTAAGGAGGCAACTCTGGGTGGGTTCCTGCCTGGCTCTTGGAGGAGGGAGACCAAGCCCTGCTGAGAAGTTGGGGACTTTCAGCCCCACCCCCCATTCTCTTCAGAAGAGAAGAGATGAAAATAGAGTTAGTAACTGATCATGCCTGTGTGAGGAAGCTCCATAAAATCCTGTAAGTATGGGGCTTGGGAAGCTTCTAGGTTGATGAGCACATGGTGTTACTGGGAGAGAAGCACATATGGAGAAGAAATAAAAGCACCACATTCTCTCCTCACACCTTGCCTTGTGCACCGTTTCGGTCCGGTGGCTCCTGAGTTATATTCCATTAAGACAAAAACTATAGGTTTTTTCTCCCTTTGTAAGGTAAAACTAAGTTCATCCCGACTGTGTTTTTCTTCTCCGTGAAGACCCCACTTCTCTGACTGATAAATGTAATCTGCTTGTTTTATTTATTTTATTTTATTTTATTTTATTTTATTTTATTTTATTTTATTTTTAAACCTCAAATTTGAGAAATAGGATGCAATTTATCTTTGTGGGTTTTTTTAATTTTAGATTTTAAAATTTTAAATATAGGAAACATGAAGAAATATAATCTATTCAAACAAAAGCTCCGTAGTAGTGATCTCAAGAATTTCCAATATTGTAAAAGAGTGTGAGAACAAAACTTTGAGAACATCTTTGCTGTGGTTGGAAACACTCCTGTAGAGTTAGTGATGCAGCTCCCAGGGGTGAGCACTGTGGGTGAGCAGAAGCATCATGACAGAAGTGGTACTGTGACTGGATTATTTGAACTCTACCTTTATCACTTAACTCCCTTGCTCTGGAATAGACTTCATGTTGTTCCCTCACTCAGTATTTCTTCTCTAGGGAACTATCTGAATTCTCCCAGAAGGCTGATGCCTTGATAACTTAGTAGTACTCCTGTCCCCAACATTTTACACTGTGATAAGTTGCATTATAGTAAACAGAATGTTATAAAAACACATGAGCTATATTTCAATATCTAATGGTAAATCCTTTGTTTTGTCACTTAATTTTAGGTAATTACACAGGAAAATATATCAAAAGTCTAAAAGTCATCATTGACACCTCTTTTCTTCCTCTGCCTACATAATCTATTGATTATTGAGTCCTGTTGATTCTGTCTCCTCCATAGAGTAGAGCATCCTGCCATCACTCTCAAATCCACTGGGGATGGATTCAGGGACACCAATTCCAATATTCTCTGTAGCATTTGTTCTCCTTGAAATATTGTTAAAAATATTGTCATCTTATGATTCACCCCTTTCCCGAGTAGAGGGAGCTCTCCGTGAATCATGACATTGAGTACTGCTTGGGATGGCTTCTCCAGTGGTGCGTAGAAGTTGCCTGATGGCTACGTGTATCAGCCCAGATCCTTGCAGTTGGTGCCTTTCACCAAATTTGCATATATCTAGATAAAATGAACCTGTCAATCTACTATAGCAATGAAATGATGGGAATAGGAAAAGATGAATTGAGGCTCTGACCAGGTGAATAGCTGCCTAGCAGGGTAGAGAATAGCTGTCACAGGTACAGGAAATCTCAGAATATTCCAATTCTGAATCCTAATAAATGTAGCTAAAGAAAGATTAGATAAAAACTATTTACTTGCCAGATAGGCTTTGGAGCTGATACTTGGAACTAAAGTATTTGCATCTTAAATGTGACAGACTGAATAAAGGAATGTCTTAAAAATATTATCACTATTTCCTATCAGTAAGAACTGCACTTATAAATATTTATTATATTTCTGATAATAAAGGAGTATGAATGAAGCAGTATAAAGACTCTATTTCTATATACTAAATTAATAATGTGTAAATTATAAGCAGTCGTTTAAAATATGTCAGATTTTCAATGGATACATAATGGAAATGAATTTAAAAGGTGAATTAGTTATTTATACAAATAATTATAGTAACGGATTTATGCACTCATTAGAAAAATTGCTTCTGAGGCTTTTATGAATTTCTGAAATACATACGTAAATCAAGAAAGTGAAGGTTGTATTATTCAACCACGAACTAGTAATAAGGCACCTGTTACGCACCATGCATTGTTAATGTCAGTGATAAAACAATCAATTAGACACAGCCTTGCTTTTTTGAAGGAACTTAGTGTTCCTTAGCAGAAGACTAGACAATTAATACCATTTTATGGGAAGAACTATATTAACACAAAATAAAACTCTGATGCAAAAAGCTATCCTGACCTTTGAGATAGGTGCTTCCTAGCATTTGCAGCATTGCTGGTATGATCTCAGTAATATGGAGACATGTGAGGGTAGAATCTCATTTTCAACCTCACACAGTTATAAATATGGAATTATTTTCTACACCAAATATTTCTGAAACTAAAACTTCTAAACTAAAAGAGTATAATTGGGTCTTATTTTTTAGCATATTTGGAACAGAGCTGTTAGTTCAAGGCTTGAGTCTAGATAATTTCTTTTATAGGATTTATTCTGTCAAGATTCATAATTTAGGACTGCATATAAACACATCAAAGTGTCAGCAGCTATGAAAACACATTTAAATTAAATAAAATCTGTAGCAAACCACTTAATTTAAAAAGTCTCCTCTTTTTAATTTTAGTTTGCTTATCAAAGCAGGTCAATGTACTTTTTTTTTTTTTAATCTTCTGTTTCTTCAATTCCAAGGACTCCTGAGGTCTCCTAATGCAACTCTACACTCATGATGTTTTTAAAAGTCTTCTTCCTTAGTAATTGGGCAGCAAATGTCCTATTTGGTTCTATCTGAACAGAAGTGAGTATGACAAAGGGGCAGCAAAGTCATGGAAAGACCTAATAATGTAAAATTACTATTATGTGCTACAAAGTTCTATAATGGTATCTTTTTCTCCTAGTGTAATCAAACCGTCAGTCACATATCTAAATAGATCATTTATATAAACTGGCAAAAGAAATATAATAAACAGTTTTACCTTGAGTGTATCAGACAATGTCATAGTATTTGTAGCAATACATTATATTTAAAAAATTCCTATATTAAAAAATTCTTATAATTCCTATATTATATTAAAAAATTGGAAAGACATACTGAAGTGTAAGCTGATGTCTTAATGTTAACCAAAAATGCTAATGTTCTGTAAAATTATAACAGATTAATTTTCCCAGCATAAATATTATTTTCATTCTACCTTTTTCAAGATACAGACCACATCTGCAGGGAATAAATAACGAACAGGTTATTTGTAGTAAAACCACTTATTTTAGTGTCAACAAAAGCCATAAAAAAACTTGAAGAAAGATGGAGTTCCATGGCAATTATCCTTTTTGTCATGAGGCCCGTGGTTTTCATTTTATTTTCTGTATCTTTTTTTGCATGATCACTTCTCATCCTACAAAAAAGAGAGTTAAAAAATAGATTCTAAAGAGCAAGCAGACCAGTTGAGGGAAATTTTCACACTGATACACTTTTTTTGTTTTAAAAATTTTTTTTCACACTGATACACTTCTTTCCAAAATCCTATTTTATTGTACTTTCCCTTTCAGTCCTTGTCATTCTACCTGTTCTTCTTTGTGTAAGGAAAATAGCCATAACTAACATGTTTGAAGAAGTTTCTTTGGCCACAATGGAGAGTAAAGAATCATAAATCTCAGAAAACAGAAGTCATAAATAAACAAAATTTGGGGTACGTCTACTCCCTTAAGTACTGCTCCAAAATTCCTATAAATAGGATCCAGTTTGCCAAATGACCTGCTGCACCTAAAATTTCAACACTTAGTGTTTTCTTTAAGATTAATAACATATAAACAACTATTAAAATATATAAAATCTGGAAGGGGATATTACATTAACATTGCATTTACTATTATTTGAGGTTTTTTTAAATTGTATTTGTTGTCACTGAGGAATAAACAGGGTCTCAAGAGAAGGATGGCACTATGTGTGTAGACGGGTGTGAATAAAGTAGTTAGATATCATTTCACTAAGAATTGGATTCCTGGAAGACAAGGGGTCAAGGTGGAGAGGGCACTAGAGAGAACCCAGAAGATGAAAACAGTGTCAAGATAAAGTTCATCCGCACAATCATTTTGCCAAGAGCTACCTCTAAACCTCAGAAAGACCCAACAGTCTGAATAACAAGCAACATTATACATAATTTAAAAGCCCCTAACTGCATGGACTGGCTCTACATTGGATTTCTTAGAATTTGTATGTCACTGCACCAGATATAGTTTTGGCTACCATTGCTAAGAGTATTCATAATTTTATATTCTTTTTAGTATAATATTAAAACTTTATATCTATAAAGAACATCCAAAATCATAAGTGATCCTGTTATTATCTACTTTAAAAACCATCAATATATTCTTATTAAATATAGCAAAAACCCTAAATTCTTATTACAACAACATCTAATGCTTTCCATGCTCTGACTTTTGCCCCTACTTTTAAACTTGTTCACATGGTGCTTGCCACATAAATGTACTCTAATCTATATCCATAATCATGAATTCCATATCCAACAAATGACAGTTTCTTTCATTGCTCTAAAAATTCCGTGAAAATGTTACCTTTTCCTCCAGTCTCTCCCTTAGTCTGCTGCCTGTAGGGTACCTCATATTCTTTAAAGTGTTAGTAGGTCACTTTGTTGTAAATCCTTTCTTGACCCTGATCCATGAACACCAACCATGGCCTTTAAATAATGTTTTCTCCACCCCTGACATCCATCGTGATGCCAACCATATTCAATTTCATTTAATTTTCTTCCTCTTCAATAACCTGAAACCAAGGCAGAGATAATTTTGAGTCCAGCTATGTGAGTCTACTTGATGGGACTATGTTGGATAGAAATGAGGTCCTCAGGAGCCATTGGATGAGTTAAAAAAATAGAGAAAGCAGGTTGACAATAGAACTGTGAGTGGTTGAGAGCTGGGGCTCTGGGTTCAGAGATAGGTGCTCAAGCACGTGTGCCTCTGGAAAGTTAGACGCTCCCAAACACACACTGTGGAAGTCATGAAATAATGCATGCAAGTGGTTGGTGGGGAGAAACAGCACAGAGTAAGTATCGAGTAATATTCTATATCATTATAACATTGCAGGAATTAATAGTTTTAATAATCTGCAATACTCCCATAAATTAGATTGCCAAAATTGCAACTCAGGTCTAGGAATATGAACTTCAAAAAAAAAAAAAAAGAGTTCATTTTTTTAGTAATCTCTACATCCAAGGTGAGGCTCAAACTCACAACCCTGAGATCAAGAGTTGCATGCTCTTGTGAGTGAGACTACCAGGTTCCCCTAGAAGTATGAACTTTTTAAGATTCTTGATACATATTGCAAACAGCAGTTGTCTGGCGTCTGCGTTGGATGTGGCTACCACAGCCACTGCGAAGACTAAGGGATGAATTACCCTACCCCTAAGCCACTTCCTCAAAATGCAGTGTCCTGGGAGACAGCATGTGCTGGGCAGAGCCGAGGTCTCACGTTCACCACTCACTTTATCAGAAATGGAGGAGACGAAGAATCTGGTATTCCTGTGATTCCATAGACAAGGGAGATCAAGTGGGATAAATGTTCCCTAAGGCCACAGAAAATCAGAGAAACATAATTTCACCCCCAAATGAAACTTAATATCATTGTGAAATGTGAATGCATGCTAGACAACGTGTAATAAAGGCAAATATCTACTATATTGATGAAATAATGAAACCAATTGAGTGGAGAATTTTTTATCCTGTCATTTCAAAATGGAATGAACTATTAAATTAGAATTCTTATTTCAGTTTTGTTCTTATCCATTTTTGATGACTCAGATATTGACAAGGTAAGAAAATCCATTTGTGGTATTTTTCTGTGTTTGGTTTTTTTTTTTTTTTTTTTTTACAAAACGCTTTAGCAGATGGAAGCATTTTTAAATTAAAAAAAAAAAAGAATAAAAAAATCCATGAAGCAAAAAAAAAAGTTTTTAGAGATGAAATTTTGTGGAATGATTTGGTAATCAATCTGAATTTCTTTTTTCTTTTCTTTTTTTTTTTTAAGATTTTATTTATTTATTTGACAGAG
This sequence comes from Ursus maritimus, assembly GCF_017311325.1. NCBI lineage: Eukaryota > Metazoa > Chordata > Mammalia > Carnivora > Ursidae > Ursus > Ursus maritimus. Next base: position 6,378,605 of record NW_024424230.1, on the reverse strand, counting down.
ATAGAGACAGCCAGCGAGAGAGGGAACACAAGCAGGGGGAGTGGGAGAGGAAGAAGCAGGCTCACAGCAGAGGAGCCTGATGTGGGGCTCGATCCCATAACGCCGGGATCACGCCCTGAGCCAAAGGCAGACGCTTAACCGCTGTGCCACCCAGGCGCCCCTCAATCTGAATTTCTTAATGTGATCTGTCAAAACAAAGATACAACTTAACACTATAGTTGTAATTTTACGTGACTGATGCAAGTATATATATTTGATTGAAATAAGAAGCCATATATTTTGGAGAATAAACTCCATCTGACAGTCAAGGAGCCACAAATGTCAAACCTCAGGCTTTGCCTAAAATTATAGGCTTTTCCACTAGTGAGAGGGTGTGATCAGAGGAACACAGTGGCAAAGGGATGACATTTTATATATTAGAAATTTTCTTCTGGACCCTGTTATATAAATGAAGACGAAAAAGGACTATAGGATTTTAGTCATTCAGCTAATGTGAGATATCAGGTAGTGAATCAACAAGATATTTCTTTTGCCATTAAGCTTTACTTAACATTTATTTAAATATAGTGATATGTCATTGATTTTTTTCCCCCAACAACATCTAATATCCAACAAGAAGAAATTTGCTAAATAATTTATGGGGTATTCAAAAACTGAAATATTATCATTGATACATGTTTACAAACTAGTTACATGAGCACATGCTAGTTTAAACTATTTAAAATAAACATTACACAATAATATTTATATTATAGTCCGAAGTGTGTGCTTTGTGTCAACACACTTTCCTCTAGAAACATTTATTTCTCTAGTACTTGACAAAGTAAAGTACAACTAAACTTTATTTAAAAGTTAATTTTGGGGTGCCTGGGTGGCTCAGTCAGTTAAGTGACTGACTTGATTTCAGGTTAGGTCATGATCCCAGGGTTGTGAGATGGAGCCCCACAATGGGCTCTGTGCTCCCTGAGGAGTCTGCTTGAGATTCTGTCTCTCCCTCTCCCTTCGCCCCTCCCCCCACTCACCTGTGCTCTCTCTCTCTCTCTCTAATAAGTACATAAGTAAAATCTTAAAAATAAATTAAAGTTAATTTTCATGAGAGAAAAAAGTGAAAATAGAGATGCTCGACTCATTCTGGTTGACAAGAGAAAGCTCATCAACATAACGTTTAATTCAGGGTAATGAAACTGGAGAGGATCCATTCTTCAGAACTGAAAAAGTCACTGAGACGTAAACAAAAGATGGACTACTTCCATTAAGTCTATTTGTTTCAATAAGAGGAGATTATACAGTGACCTTTTCTTTAGCTGCCTTGGTTTCTCCATTTTTAATCATTATGCAAGATTTGGGAAGAATCCTTGCTGACACTTTGCTCCTCAGGGGGCAATTAAAAGAGAAGTGAATTCACTGGAAACTGAAAAATCATTTCACTTTACTACAAAAAATGACAGGAGAGAGGCCAACATATCTGACCAGCAAAGCACTCCTCCAATGTTAATAACGCAAGAATCTATAAAGTTGTGCTTAAGAAAAATTACATATCCAAAAGAAAACTATAAAATCCACATCACAAATAGATTGGTTACAATTAATGGTCTATTAAACAAAATTTAGAACTATAGTCCTACATTTATCATTTTGTACATATATAAATAAATTTATTCCCAGAAAATGTACCTTTTTGGTTTTTGTCCATCTTGCTTTTTCTATTTTCTATTTCCACATGATGTTACTTTGCTAAGGATTTTACTTTTCAAAGCTGAAAAACAAGGTATCAACATTTTCTTTTTTTACCCAAAGCAAATTAATTTAAACTAAACAATTATATTGATTGAGAAATACTTGTATATATTTTAGGGGAAAATACTCAGAGTAAAATATAGTATAAGAGGTTTATTATTGAGGGTATGTACCACTAGTTGCTTTAACAAGCAAACCCCCACATCTTAACAGCTCACACAGCAAAAGTTAATTTTTCTTCTCATGTCAATATCCATGAACGATGACAAGTAGGCTTATTTTCCATTCTGTGGTTTCTTTGTCTCTTCCTTAGATCCCCTGATTTTTCCGTTAGAACCTCTGCATGGGGGGAGAGGGAAGGAATGATGTGAAGGTACAGTGAGTACAGGTAGACCCACTTTTTGGAAGTTTGAGTTATGCCACTTTGCTTTTACAAAAGACCTGTATTATTGTAATATCGGTTTTCACTAGCCAAAAGAAAAGAAGAGGATTTTTTCTTTTACCAAATAAGGTGAAAAGCAAAAGTAGCCTCCAGTGTTTGTTTGGCAGTGAGCGGAACCATTATAAAGGCAGCTCTACGAGCGCGGCGCCACCCAGCGCCTTCCCCAGGAACTGCACGCAGCAACTGGGCATCCCGCCGCCAGAGCTTTCTGTGTCTGTGAGCATCTGCCCTTCTTCATCTGGGTTTGTTCTGTGCATCCTTTAGCCAGATGTACCCTGAAGTATCAGAAAAACCTAAGAGTGGTTATTTTGGGGGTCCGGAAATGCTCAAAACTTTTTTCCATTTAAGTGAATGTTAATTGCCTCTTTGCTTCACGCCATTTTGGTTTACTGGAGGTTTCATGGGAATGGACTAGTTTTGGATAGTGGGGAAGTACTATAGTTTTTGAGGCCAGGCCTGGTTGTTACCTATGTCCTTACTCCCCCTATTTCCCTATTCATATGTCAGATCTGTAGTTCCTCATAATTATCATGGGTGATAACGGGTCTTGGCATTTTTCTCAAGAAGGAGATGAAGAACAGAGATATTGGTATCATTAGCATTCTCTGTAAAAATAAGTTCCATTTTAAAGTTGTTTTAATAGATATCAACTTGAGTTATATATCTTCTTTGAAGTAAATATTTATTATTGAAAGGTGTGATCACTGTGGCTACATCTTTCTTAACTAAGATTTTAAGAGGGAACAAAAATGAAATAAAATTATATTTATTATATATATATAATATATGTAACTATATATATATATATATATATATATATATATATATATAATTTGTATATATATATATATATACATATGAAATTTACATTACCAGCCTAGATCTTTCCTTTGAACTCCGGAACTGTACGACTAATTGCCTATTGGAATATGTGCTTTCATGTCCAATCCCATTTAATGGGCAGTCCATTCTGTTGGATGTTTGAGTCTACTCGTTACTTAACATCCTACTTCTATCAACATAACTTGACGACATTACCCTGAAAACAAAAGCAGAATCAGACCCCTGTCACTGGTATTTCTCTGGCCCAGTCCACTATTATTTCTTTACTAGCTGGCAAAATAACTACCAACTGTTCTCTTCCTCTAGCCTCACAAGTGTGTGTGTGTGTGTGTGTGTGTGTTTCACAAAGCAGCCGGTGGTTAAGAAAAAGAAAAAAAAGTTAAATGCCTTAAATTGATTTACAAAACCACATCGATCTGCCTCACGCAGTTCAGCTCTGACCTCTGACTTCATCTCTTCTTATCCTTCCCTCCCTTTCTCACTGGTCTCCAGGCTGGGCCTCTGCTTGAGGCTGTCCCTCCACTTCACAGCCTCATCTCATCAGGCCCTTGCTCTACTGCTGCTCAGTGAGGCCCCCTCTGACTTGCCTGCTTAATGTTCAGTATCACAACCTCCAACTCCTGGCAAGGCTTCTGGCAAGGCTCAGCCCCATTTTCCGTTTCCTGTAACTACATGTGAGCAAGGAAATATAATTGCTCAGCCCCTGAGATTTCTCCTCCTCCTCCTCCTTCTTCTTTTTGATTTGTTTTTGTTTGTTATTGTTGTTACTGAAACATAATCTGCCAAAGCAGGCTAAAGTGTTTCAAACAACCTTTATTTTAAGTACTTTTTAAATTGCCCATTTCTCTGCACTAGGATGTAATTTTCATGGTAGCGGTGCAGGCAGGCTGGGTCTAAGGACCCAGAGTGGGTCCTGCGGGATCAGCCAAGAGGGTCCCTGGCTTCACGCAGGATGGAAATCAAACATGAGTCAGTAGGAAGTGAGCACAGAGTTTATTGAAAATGTATAGAGAGAGATACAGACTGGCCATCTGGGAGACTTGGAAAGGAAAAGGAGAATGAGTCTCATCTTTGTGTGGGCCCGGGGTTTTTACTGACGATTGTGGTGTGGCAAATGTGTCCTCTCAGGCATCCAGGAACTGGTTGGAACAAGGACAGGGGCCAGTGTCCATCCTAAGTCACTTATTTCCTGGAGCCAGGGGGACTTGGTGTCCAGATGTCTAGCTCCAGTGATCTGGAGTAGGCACATGATGACCTCGCTCAGTAACTCGTTAGATATCACCTATGGTGCTGGGAGACTCCAAACATATCATTAACTCCTTTTCCCTTACAAGGAGGACATATATCAAGGTGTGTGTAGGGGAGGGAAGAGTCCTAGTGCTACAGGGTTCTTGTCTCACAGAGTCAAAGAATGAATCTCACAGACACAAAAGGGTGACGTGAAGTGAAAGTTCATTAAGTGAAGGTGAGAACAGAAAGGAAAGAAAAAAGTTCTCTCTCTAGAGTGAGAGAGGTCCCGAATGGGTTGCCACTGAAGGCTTTTTAGTGGCAGTCTTTTATTGAGAACTGACCAGAGAACTTAAATCTTCTTGACATGTCTACCACTGATAGTGCTATGTTTACTTTTTCTTTGAAGTCTGGCAACTTTCAGTGGTCCTGCTGTAACTGTCATAGAGATATGTCGTCTCTGGCATTTAAGACAAACGAGGTAGTCTCATTAGTCTCGTTATAATTTTTAAATTGCTCAACTGAATAAGGATCCTTTCAGGAATCTTGCTGTCCTCTAAGAAGAATTATCTCCCTGTAATTGTATGAAAGTAGTGCCCAAATAGTCTCTGCAGAAATAGAACATTCTAGAAATGCATCCATGGAACTCTTCATCTTATATAGTTATTTCAGTGTTGTATGAGATGAGCAAAACAATGTCTTATGAATGCTACTATGAATATTGCTTAAAGGGGTGAGGTATTTTAATACATGTTTTAAAAATATGAAGATAGGGGAAGGAGCTCTTTATATACTCTAGGACATGATAATCCCACTAAACCTGAATAGGTTCCTTTCTGAGAATGTATACAGTTTTGACCCTCTAGGTTGTTTGTCACTCAATAGAATAGAACATAGATTTCTCATACAAATAGGTTTTAAATAAATAATGATGGACAATATCAAAATGCCACAAATATTGCATCTAGAATTAGAAGCTAGATTAGAAAACCTGATACCCTTGAGAAACTCGTGGGATCAAAAAGTGAAATGGATTTCAATGCTACATGGAAGCTTTTGCAGAAAAACCATCCCAGCACAATCTAAATTGTTTCCACATCACGTGCTGGATGCAGGTCAAGGGTGACCATACTCAGCAGAAAGGACGGAGAAGTGATATGACTTCTCACTTTCTGGAAAAGAAAAAAAAAAATTGACAAAGTTATTTAGTGATTTATTTTCTGCTCCTCTCACTTGATTTAAGCTAATTGAGATTCTCCGACATCCTGTTGAGATCTATATTCTAAATTTCTAAGACAATATTTGTAATATAGTAGTTATTCAATAAATTCTTTTTGAGGACCTGCACAAATTGTTTGTTGAAGAGAAGAGCCTCAGGGAAGGTTGACTTAGTGAATAAGTCTAGTTATGAAAGGTCTGAGAAATATATACTAAACTCTTAAAATTCATTGAAAAAACAATGTAAAATTTCAGGGCTATGACCAAATTTCTTTCTAAACAATTCCTAAGCTATTTTGTAAAGACAGTGGTTATTTTTGGGATTTTCTGGTTTTGGGTTTTTTTTGTTGTTGTTGTTGTTTGGTTTTTTTTTGCCTTTAAAAGAGAACCGAAAGAATATTAAATCAATGTATATAAAATGGCTCTGTTTGGTGGCATAAATTGGGGCAACTTCTGAAAGTAATATAAGTGATTAAGGAGTGAAAGCAAAGTACTTGATAATTAAAAAGGGGAGCTGAAATGTAGCTAACCCACTGAAGGTTAAAGAAAAATGCCAACGTTGATACAAAGGAGCACAAGTAGAAAACTAAAGATGCAATTAATTCAATTATAAAAATAGATTAAAAACAAGATATTTTTTTAACTATGAAATTTATTAGGCTGTAGACTGAGCTCCTGAGGGAATGTATGTAGATTTTGTACTCTGCGTCATGGAACAACTGAGTGTACTGAACACGTAGGAGTGCCCCAAAGGAAATAGTCCTTTACTAGGAGCAGGATTGAATAGATGAACTAGTATAGCTCACATTTATAATTTCTCTTATGTTGTCAATCTTTGACTACAAAAGTATTCAAAGCTAGTAGTCCCCTGATGTGAGTAGTTAAAATGTATTAAATAGAAGAATTGGTGTTGCCAATTAAAGCATAGGTTAAATATTATATAAAATATCAAACTTCAGATTTAGAGTAAAGTGTATTGTCCAAGTTGTGGTTGAAGTAAATTATTTAAATGAGTGCTAATATTAACCTTTATGATCAGAATTTTATTGTTCTTGGATGGCACGTGAATATTTTTATGAAATCATTGTGCTTTAATTTGATGAATAACAAGTAACAAAATTAAAATCAGAGGAAATTACAATTTCCAAATCATGGGCAAAATTTTACTTAAACTCGTATGTATATGTCGGTACATTTATATATACACATACAATCATTTTCAATATTTTAACCTAAGTTAAATTCAGTCATGCTTAAAATAGAGATGACGTATCATTGTTTTATCACAAGTCAGAAGCTTTTCTGTCAGGCGAACTAAAATATTTCAGAATACTAAAAAGTACAATATTCTGGAAATGATTCAAAAGATGAAGCCCAAAAGTTGTTTAAGTAATAGCTTACACAATTTCCAGCTCTGTAAATAGGGTAAATTATTTATCTCTTTAAAATGTCTCAACATCAGGATGCCTGGGTGGCGTAGTGGGTTAAGAGTTGGACTCCTGGTTTCGGCTCAGGGTCATAAGATTGAGCCCCCTGTGGGGCTCCCACTGAGCACAGAGTCTGCTCAACTTTCTATCTTCTCTGCCTCTGCCCCTCCTCCACCCTGTGCGCACACTGACAAAAAGAAGTACAATTTTCTCTATTTGCAGACAATGTGAATAGTGACCTAGAAAACACAAATGATTTACAAAGAAGATACTAGAAGTAAGTGAGCTAGGAAAGGTTGCAACATTCAAGCTCAATAAAAATCTTATTGTATTTTACTATATGTCTTACTATATATTTTAGTAATGAATGGTTTTAATTTAAATGAAATATAAATTAAAATTAATTTTACTTAAATCTAAAGATAAAAATAAATTTAAATACAGTACCACTTAAAATAACCCAGTAAACATGAAATATTTAGGAATAAACATACAGAATATATAGTGTGATATGTTATGCTGGAAAGTATAACACACTGATGGGAAGAGTTAGGGAAGACTTCATGTATGGGAAGGTGTAGAGTGTTCATGGCATAGTGGCATCAGTATGGCTAAGAAATCAGTCCTTTCCAAATTGTTCTGTAAACTAAATACAGTCTTTATCAAAGTTCCATTAGGATTTTGTGTAAATAAACAAGCTGATTCTAAAGCTTATAACAAAACATAAAGACACTAGAATAGCTGAGACAACTTTGAAAAAGAACAAAGTTGTAGGAAAAATACTACTTATTACCAAAACATTTATAATCCTAAATAATCAAGCAGGTATTGTCAATGGAACAGAAGAAGATAATAGAACAGAATAAAGTCTAGAAATAAACCCATGTATATAAGGTGGATTTTCAAAGAAACTGCAAAGACAGTTCTGTTGACAGTGTTTAGTGTTTTAACCAGAGGTGCTGGAACAGTTGGGCATGTATATAAAAATAAAACTGGAACTATATCTCACACAATCTTTAATAAATAATGCCAAATTGATCGTAAGTTTTATTTTAAAACATAATTTTTTAAAAATTATAGAAGAAAATATAGCAGAAAAAGATGTGTGACCTGGTGTAGGTTAACATTGTTTAGATACAGATCCAGAGTCACATTTCTTAAAAACTGATGTGGGTTTTAAGTGGTAATGAAAAGTTTTCACAGTGTCGAAGATAATTGTAAGAGAATGAAATAACAAACCATCAACTCCGAGAAGATATTTTCAAAACCCGTATCTAATAAAGGGTCTATAATCACAATATACAAATATCACTCAACAGTGACTAATGGGACGCCTGGCTTCCTTTAGAATGAAGAAGGCTGGACAAAGCATCATTTCCACACAGAGCAAAAACAAAAACCTGAGAAATCACCAAGTTAGCAAGTTCCTTAAACCCATCCGAGAACTGATGTAGTGGGGAAATCTGAGGAAAGAGGTTGTCTGCAGGGCCCCTATCAGGCAGGGGCACCTACTTTGTGTGAGCAAATGCGGGAGACACTGGGAGAGAGTTCAGATCATTTTCTCTAACAAATTGCTAGCAGTTGACTGTGGGCAAGTGAGAGAACCCAGAAAGTCTCAGGACCTGGAGCCAAGGCGGTATTTTGTTCTTACTCCCAGGTTATTTTTCATGCACCGTACTGAGTACAGCCATGCATGGCAAAGTGTTGGGAGAGGGGGCCTTGTAGTAAGGCCCTTGGGAAGAGGAACAGCACCCCTGCACAAGACTCCACCTGGACCCTTCTCTCATGCCCCTTCTCTAATAACAAAGGTCTTAAATTACTGGAGAAGAGCAATAAATGTGTTTATAAGTGGTTAAGGCACTGGAGAAAACCCCATGAAACTGGAGGAGGGGAACAAAAAACCAAAGGAAACAGTCATAGAAGAAAGGAAGGAAAGAAGGAAGGAAGGGAGGGGGGAAGGGACGAAAGAGAGAGGAAGGAAGGAAAGGAGGTAAGGAAGAAAGGAAGGGAAGGAGGGAGGGAGGGAAAGAAGGAAGAAAGGAAGGAAGGAGAAGAGAAAGTTTATCTGTGGCTGAGAATGGGGACACATCATTTCAAAAGCCAAACCTCTGAGATCCTAGAACAAAGTGTCAGGCTGCGACATGGGCTTTCTCAGAATGACGGAGAGCAGAGATCCAACGTGACCCACCTCAGGCTACAAAGCATCCAGCAAGGCTTAGCAGCAGTCTGCAGTAAGAGAAGGACGTGGTTAGGAAGGGACGTCCTCTTTGATGGGCGGAGCACAGGGAAGACCTGGCACTGAGGGTGAGACAGCCCTGGAAGAACAGTCTACCGACAAACCCACACCTTGAACACCTCTGTTAACGGATGGCTGGAAGCCTGTGCTGCTAAGGATGACCTTTGCAACAACAAATCCCAAACCACAGCGCTCCTGACCCCATTGACTGGATCCCCCACACTAAAGACCTAGCAGAAGCAAAGGCACACTGATTTTCAGGCATAAAACTGTATTTTTGCACCACCTGCCCTCCATAAAATATTTGATGTCCAATGCAAGGTGATGAGGCATACGTGGAACAAGAAAAAACGACGACCAAACAAGAAAATCTGAAAGCCACCAATCAACAGAAACACACTGAAATGGGACCAGGTTATTGGGATAATCAGAGAAAGAATTGAAAATATCTGCGAATTATATTTTAAAAGCACTAATGGAAATATGGACATCCTGAAGATTGGGCAGCTCAATTCAGCAGAGAGATGAGAAGTCTCCAAAAAGAAATCAAATGGAAAGGCAAGAGATGAAATGCATAGTAAAGGAGGTGAGAAACACCTAGCATGGGTTCATCAATGTATCTAAAATAGCTTGGAAAACATCCAGTTCACTTGAAGAAAGGCTGGTTCCAACTGTGTTTTCTGTGACAGAGACACACAAAAGAAGGAAGAAGCAAAATAAATAAACCCCACGTTCGCAGAGAGCAGAGCATCCAGGGGCTCGGGAACAGCCCGTGTTCCCGCTCACTGGTAAATGAAAGCCCGCAAGTCCACGAGAGAAAACTGGGCAGACGGTATATAGGAAGAAATACTGGCCGTGAATTATGGGAACTAAAGGCGCCAAACCACAGGTCTAAGAAACTCAAAAGACAACAGCATTTTTAAAGACAAGCGGAGAGAAAAGAGAAACAACACGTGGAGAAACAAAGATAGGAGTCAGAGCAGATGTCTCATCAAGGACTAAACAAGCACAACTCCGTTTTCTCTGGTGTTGGAAAATCAGCATGGAAAAAATCAACAAAACTAAGCCAGCAAGCAAGACTTACTGGAGTGACACCACATCACAAAATTGTCAGCCTGGAATTCTATACCAAGCAAAGATATTTCAAAAAAAATTATTATCTATAATTCTCATTATGTACGTGTTACATCCTTCATGGTTATCTCACAGATCTTGGCTGCCCTGTTCTCTTTTTTTCCGTTCTTGTCATCCTTGCTTTTTGGTTTTCAAGCTCTCTGTTGAGACATCCTCCAGCGGAGAGCCTCTCCTCAGCTGGGTCCAGGCTACTAATAAGCCCTTCAAAGGCATCCTTCATTTCTGTTACAGTGCTGTTTATCTCTAGCGTTTCTTTTTGGTTCTTTCTCAGGACGTCCATCTTCCTGCTTGCACTGTCCATCTGTTCTTGCACACCGTCTGCTTTATCCATTAGATTGCCCGTTATTGGCATACGAATCAGAGTCGTTTTAAATTCCCAGTCTGATAATCCTGACATTCCTGCCATGTCCGGGTCTGATGCTTGCTCTGTCTCCTGAAACTGTTTTTTTTGCCTTTTGGTATGCCTTGTCATTTTTTCACAATAGCCAGATACGATGTTCTGGATAAAGAATGCTGGAAACAGACCTTCTACAGTCCTGGGATTCGGGCTCAGTCCCTGGTGAGCTTGTGTCTCTGGACTGCATGCTTGGTGGGGGGTTTCTCAGCTTTCTTTTTCTCTCCAGCTCAGGGGGGACAGGGAAGCTAGAGCTGGCTGGGGCTGGGTATTTCCCTTCTGCCAGGTTAGTTAGGTGCGGATAATACCCCAGCAGGTTAGTTTCTGGTTAGCTGCTTTCTCCTAGGGGCAGGCCTTGTAAGAACAGTGCTCTAGGTATTTCAAAGTGGTTCCTTTTCCTGGTCCCCTGTGGAAGCACAAGGGGATTTTTCTCAGATGTCTAATGTAGCAACACAGTTGAACTCCTGGAGCTAAATCTCACAGTATTGTGGGGACCCCCTATTATTAGATCTTCCTGGAGTGTTTGACTCTCAGACTTGTCCACGGAGCCTCCAGCAAGTTAGCCATGAGTGACAGGTTTTCCTCCGTGGTTCTGGTCCCAGCATGTCCAGCTCTCGAGTCTGCACACGTACCATTCTCTCTCTAATCTGGGGGGCAGCAGTTTGCCCTGTGCTCTCCGCCTCGCTATGGATTCAAGAGGAGTTGCTCATTTTTCAGTGTCTTCAGCAATTCACTTGCTGTTGGGATGGACCGGCAGCTTCCACGCTCCTTCCACGTGGAACCAGAAACAAGCAGACCTGCACCGGGGTTTCTTCATGGGTGACATTCCTTCTCTTAACACAATCAGTGGCAACGAACTCCTCTTCTTTGCCAGAAAACTGAAGTGTAATATGTCCCTCATATGTCAACATTACAAGGGAGACACTTTTTCTGATTAGGTCATAGTACAGACATTTTGGTTAGAATGTATTTCAGTGTCATGAGGAAACGTGACACGTTGAAAGTGTTGGGTCACAAAGCCACAACCACTCTGCCAACAAGATCTTAGAGTCTGTTGTCTATAAGCATATACAATTCTGCAATTAAGCCCCAGTAATTCTACTTCTATCAATTTATAGTCACGACAGCAAACTGAGGATATTGGTAAGGCTTATGTCGAGCTTTACTGATAAAAAGTTGCACACATGCTTTACCCTTGTTGATTTCTCAATTGTACGGAATATTTTTTTATCATTATTATTCCCAAATTACATGTCATGCAAGAGGGACTCAGAAAGAATAAATGCTCTGCCTTAGAGCATGTAGACAACATAGATTTAGAAGTGAACTTTGAACCCTGTATTTTTTTATCCTATATTTTTTACTTCAATTAATCATCATTCCATACAGAGATTGCCCTCTAAAATATATTACAGTTATAGGACAGGCTTGGAAAAACAGAGACCTCCTCCACACCAAAGTTGGTGAAAAATATTGGCTTATTACTGTAAGTGTATAAAATCTCTCCTTTCGTAGAAACAATGTTCTTGACTTAACATCTGAGAGGTTGAATAATCAATCAATAACAAATTCTTGACCTTAACTATAAATATAATCTGAGTGCAATGCAGATTTCAATTTGCAATTTATCAATAGCTTGATATATGATAGAAAACTTCTTCCAAAGAGCCTTGTTAGCTTGAGTTTTGTAATGAAATAGGATATTAATCATAGGTTTCAAACGTGCCATGCTTTTAATTTCCCCGTGATCCATACTCTTCAACACTTGTCCTCAATTTTAATGTTTAAAGGGAGCATTTAATGAGAATTTCTTTTTGGTGGCAGCCAGTAACTCCACATGAAGGCATTAAGGTGTTTGCCTCTCTTTAAAAACTATCGATCTCATATTTTCAATTCTGCCAGCAGCATTTCCCTTATGGCCACCTAAAAATAAAGACAGCCTGACCCAACACTAATGTACCATTCTATTTTCAGTGAGTGACTGTTTTGTTTTGTCGACTAATTTAATTGAGTGCACAAAAAGTAAGCCAATTTACACTTGTTATGAAGAGAAGGAGGGAAGGGTTTCACAGACCCACAGAGGGACAACCCTGGTGTCCCTGGAAAGATACACAGAGAGGAAAAAGATGCTTTTCTCTTTTCAACTGTGAATCAGGAGAGACATGTGCCCTGAAAAAAAAATAGCTGCTGAAATTGAACAGTGTCATACAGGATAGCTCCTTGGCATTCCAAGACCACATAAGTATGAAAAAGTAAAAGATTACTTTGTGTTTTGTATTTTCTTTTTTAACTGTGAGAAATTTCCAGGACAGTTTGGAGAATATACAATGGAGAATATTATTCCTTTTGGCTTTAGTCACAGATGCTCCTTCCTCAATCCGGAAGAAAGAATTTAACAGATTTATGTTTGCTATTCTATGCTCACGTCTTCAAGCCTGTCTCTATAGTTTATCATTTAAAAAAATAGTAGACTGTAAAACAGACTTGATGACATGAATATCAAATAACACATATAATTTTGCTTACTCCTGGCCTGACCACCATCAGCTTGGGTTGCAGAGAAAAAAACACAGGCTTCTCATTATTTCCAGAAATCAGTTTGGCTATGGGCTTGTCCAGTTTGAGTGTGCGCCCACTTTCCACACCTCAGGTTGCTGAAGAAGGTATTCCTTCCAAATGAGCACACCATTCTGCCTTAGACGACATGAAATGGATCAAGTTCTCTCTACCTTTCACCCCATGTGGAAATCACTGGCAAAATTACCCTGAAAATATATTTGTGCTAATAAACACAACTTCTATAGTGTGTGATTTGGTGTCTAGTTTTGAATTTATTACAAATGCTCAAATGCACTGTAGATCATATTTCATTAATGTTTTTGTCCACTTCAAAGAAAATGACAAGAATTAACTCTTTAATTTAATGATCCAAATTAAAAACCACCTGTAGCAAACATAGGCCTGTGCTTTCATCAGGTTCTGTGTTTGGAATGGTTAAGTATAATCGTTCTATGGTGTTTGAAGATGGATAATCCCATTAACTCTTCAATGGGATTGTAATTATTTCTTGCAAATTGAATATAACGTTGAAAGAGATGATGTGAGGCTGTATAATTTTTTAAAAATAAAATGCATGAAAAAAAAAATAAAAAATAAAAATAAAATGCATGATTCCTGTAAACCAGAAGTAATGCATAGTTTAATATCTGGATAAAAATAATAAACTAACTTTTAAGGGAATGGGCTATCTCCTTCATGTACAAAATGCCTGGCATCTAATTTGTTTTTGAGGAATGAACATGGAAAAGAAAGAAAGAGAGAGATTTCCTTGCCTGTTCCTCTACAAAAGCAGTCCAACTAGTAGAAGCTAAGTAGCTCAGCTGAGAGGTCATGGAAAGCCAAAGGCTAAAATTGTAGCGTATGTGGCGATAAGATTTTTAAGTGATACCTGGCTTTGTTGGACCCAATGATCTCACTATGCCATTTACAAGTATCGATTTAAATACTACAGTCTTATTTGTTGCTTCCTGAAATTAACAGGCTAAAACTGTTCTGTTAGCTTGCTTGTGTTACACATAAAAGTCGACACTGTTATATAAAAACAATAAATAGAATCTGTCAAATGAGAGAAAACACTTCATTTATAAATATTTCTATTAGATTTTTAGTTCCCTGAGCTGAACTTTGATTTCCACATTGTGTAATATAAATTTATATATGACCCACTTCCGATAGTTGCTCTATCACAATTATTTGCAAAATCAGGTTTTTGTCATTTTTGAACTTTCTGTGTGACCACAATTCTACAAAAATGTAAGGATAATTCAATTATGAGTACATTTGTTTTATAGAGTCAAATAACTCATGGAACCTACCTTATAAGGGCTTAAAATCTAAGTGGATATAGACAAAAGATACTTTCATATCTAGTAAAGTGTGTTATAAAGAGTGAACAAGAAATCAATTTAACTAAAAGTTGTCTTCACATAAGAGGGTGCCGTTTATCTGAGTGATAGCAATTCATAGAGTCTAGGTAAGAGGTAAACTGGAACACTGTTACTCCAGATTAATAGAATAGTTTGAACAACGTCTTAGAGACTAAAATATAAAGCTTGTTTTTAGACTGCGAACAGATGATTTCGAGTCACACGTATGGTAAAGTAATCGTTATATAGGACATGAGAAGGAAGACAAAGAATGGAGTCTATTAAGAGAAGGCCAAGAGGTTCTCTGTCAAATAAATCAATTAAAAAATCTTAAATAAATAAATAAATAAATTGCATATTTTATAATTAGGTTTTTTTTTTTTTTTTCCACCCAAAGCCAAACTCTAGAGATATGAGAACAGAGCAGGGTTGCTTTCGTGACTTTTCAGAAATACAAATATAGAATTTTGTTTTTTAAAGATTTTATTTATTTATTCGACAGAGATAGAGACAGCCAGCGAGAGAAGGAACACAAGCAGGGGGAGTGGGAGAGGAAGAAGCAGGCTCCTAGCGGAAGAGCCTGATGTGGGGCTCAATCCCATAATGCGGGGATCACGCCCTGAGCCGAAGACAGACGCTTAACCGCTGTGCCACCCAGGCACCCCAACAAATATAGAATTTTTAAGCATAGAGTAGAATCTTTAACACACATGAAAATGCATACACCCAGGTATTTAACAAGTTTGCACCCATTACATAAGTTAATAAAAAGTAATTGAATAGGATCCAACATCAACAAGTTACCTTCAACTAAAAATGAGTTGAATTTTCTGGATTTCCTCATGCCATTTTTTTCTTTTTCCTTATTTGCTCTTGCCAACAATGACCTTAAGTTTTATCCACATTTTTTTTTTTGACTAAGCATTCCTATCCTGAATTCTGTGATTTTTCCTCCTAACAAGAAAAATTGTATCCTTTGTATCCCTTACCTTTAGCTTTGATGTGACTCTTTTTCTTGGGTATTGTCTTGTGACTAATTCCTGGTTTTATATTGATATTTTTAAAAGATTTGCTCTATGGCAATAATTATTATAATGATGCCTCCGCTATTAATGAAAAAGACTTTTCTGTGACTACATGGTACAGTGGGAGGGTGAGATTATGAGCTACAGAATCTCTAAGAACCAGATCTGAGTTATGATTCTGCCATTAACAAGCTAGAAATGTCTTCACTTATACAGGGATAATAAAGGCAATCTATTAAGGTTTTGTGGTAACAACAGAATATAGTATACAGTTTCCAGAAGTTTACACTATAAATGTACAAACACAATCCAAACACAACCTTGCTATTTGCATTAGTAATCCCCATGCTTCACCTCACCCAGCATCACCTGCTTCTCCCTTTTCTGGCTTCATGGTCCCTCTTATTCTCATGGTAAAACATGTCCCTATCTACAGTTCTGAAATTAATATAAAATTAATATAAATTTCATTAATAAAAAATAATGTAATGTTTAGTAAGCCATCATATTGAGTGCATGTTGAATTTGGATCAACTCCCCTCTGTCACAGTTTAGTCACAGCTGTCCACGATTTCTTGGAAGGCAGCTATGCTAACCACTCTACCGCCAGCGCTCTGGAAGGATTCCTTGACTCATAACCATGTGCTGTCTATCCCATCCAACTTTGGGAAGTGCTGTCACCTCCAATGTCCGGTGTCTGTCACCGCTCTTCTATATCCCACACAGAACTATTCAATACACTCTCTTTCAGTAATTGTCCTGGGGTTTTGCTTCTCTTCAATAGAAGAAATCCAGCTTCCTGTCACACT
This sequence comes from Ursus maritimus, assembly GCF_017311325.1. Classification (NCBI taxonomy): domain Eukaryota; kingdom Metazoa; phylum Chordata; class Mammalia; order Carnivora; family Ursidae; genus Ursus; species Ursus maritimus. The sequence continues at coordinate 6,362,187 of NW_024424230.1, read as the reverse complement.
CACAGACTCACAGTTTCTGACCCCTGATATTAATGGTTTGGCAAGATGTCGCTTCTACCACCAGTCTTTTCTCCCTGATGTGGTCATGTAAGCCATGATCACTGGGTAACCTGAGGCATACATCTTTTCCAGGGAAAGACTTTCGCAACTCCACGTGACCTTATTTTCCGTCAACAGAGTTAACTCTAGAGAGAGGCGAGTCCTCCAGCATGACAGGAGAGCCAGTTAATAAAGTGGGACTTAGAAACAGGAATACAGCTCTGCCCCTTTGTACATCAACATGTTAATAAATTAATATTCGCTATAATTTTCTCAGCCATGAGTAGAGATGGTAAAATACAAATGGGCATTGTGAGGAAAAATGCACAGTACGTCCAGTGTCTGAAAATAGATGTTAACTGTCATCATTATTACTACCATCACTGTAGCCACAGCTGATCGCAGAGCAATCGCTCATGCTGTTTTGTGTGGGAAGCTGTTTTTTCTTTTCTTTCTTCCTTTCCTTTTTTTGGGTAAGCATTTTCTTCCATTAGAACACTGATATTAAATATAGTGTCATATAATTATTATACTTTATCAGGAATTAATTGGCTGTTTTCAGGGATTCTGTTCCCCAGTATTTCTAACTTGCATGTGAAAATGCAGTCAAGGGTCTTTAGATTTTCTGCTGTTCAGTGTGGAGCCTAAGAGGATCATAAATTGGATCTGTCTGCATTCTTGTGAGAAAGGCACCACAGTTACTTTCTTCATTTTAGAAGAAATGATCGTCATAAACAAGGTCATCACTTTTTTTTATCCATGGAGCTTATGCATTATTTTGATGTAACTATTTGAATTTTCTGCCCCAGAGAAAACATTTTAATGCTTTATATCAATATTTGGAAGGGAACTATTTACCATGCTATGCATTTTTGCTTTATATATCCCTCAGCACAAAGGAGAACTTTTATGATGTTTTTCCATTAACGTGTTTGTTTTAGGAAGACTGGAATTCAGCAACCATTCTTCTTTCCTCTTTGATTCATAGATTCTCTAAGGCCCCTGCTTCTTAATGCAGGGTGTATTGATATACTGATTTAATATAGTAGCAGCCCTTATTGAGATCTACCTCCCTAATGCCACCGGGAGCAATGAACCAGATAAGATGCTTGCAATATTAAAATCAATTAAAATCCCCCCAAAAATGTTAAATTGCATTCTTATGATGGAATCAATTCATGGAGTTGGCTACTGAGCAATTAAAGGAGAAAATTCAGCTGGGAATTCTTGTTTCTCTTACTTTTTTAGCCAAGGATATGGCTTTGATAAGTACTACCAATGTCTACTCTTGAAGGCCAAAGTAAACTTTTCTCTAGAAGCGATGGCTTCAACTTTCACGTCTCTGTTTACTTCTCCTTAAGAGTCTCAGGTTTTAGGTTGCCTAAGTCAGTCCCTATTGCTAATTCAGTATCTTGGGAAGGCACATTGACATTTCAAGGAGCTAAGGTACAGTAATGCATTAATGCAGGAAAAAAGGAGATATGTTATCCTCTAAATTATTGATACATATTTAAAGGTGAAAGAACTGTGGCCTTGTGGGAACAGTTCTCATTTACTTCTGTATTCCCTTAGAAACATCAAATGCACTTTAAAATATTGAGATTTCTCTGTCATATCTGTAAATCATTTCTTATTAGTATGATAGCAATCTATAAATCATATAATGGAGTATTAAATAAATCCATTCGGGGTGCCTAGCATTAGGTTGGGGGTGAAGGGAAATAAAAAAATGAAAAAAAGGACAGAATGTCTAAAAATATATGAATACCTGAGATTACTAGGATGAAAATGTCGAGAGGCTTAGGAACTATAGAAGGGTAATTGAGTGTCACTGTGGGCTGGCACTGTTGGCACTCATCGTAGGGAGTTTAGAACTCACCTAGGGTTTCAGGGTTGTGTACAATTTAAGTGATAGAACACAAGGATGAAGAATGTTACTCAATGTTTTGCCATTTTAAAAGCAAAGACTATAGGGGCGCCTGGGTGGCTCTGTTGGTTAAGCATTCAACTCTTGAGTTCAGGTCTTGATCTCAGGGATGTGAGTTCAAGCCCCATGTTCGGCTCCGTGCTGGGGATGGAGCCTACTTTAATTTTTTTTTTTTTTTTTTAAAGCAAAGACTATAGGGGCGCCTGTGTGGCTCAGTCACTTAAGCGTCTGCCTTCAGCTCAGGTCATGATCTCAGGGTCCTGGGATCCAGTCCCTCATCAGGCTCCCTGCTCAGTGGGGAGTCTGCTTCTCCCTCTCCCTCTGCCCCTCCCCACTGCTCATGCTGTCTCTCAAATAAATAAATAAAGTCTTAGAAAAAAAAAAAGGCAAAGACTATAGTTTACCAATAAATTGTTCAAGTTGCATGTAGGTTGTATCATTTATGGGAACAGGTCCTAGTCAGTAAATTCCAGTTGTAGGAGTGAGGCTCTCCTACCATGTAGTTGACATCCTTTTGGTTCTTATTGCTGAACTTATCATTGGAAGGTGGTTACTTCTCTTGAGGGTAGGGCTAAAACACTAGATGGCTTTTGACCTTAACATCCTCAGACCACTCCCTATAAAAACACGTACAGAAGATGTAGAGTGCTATTTATTGTATGTCTTGTACTGAAACAAAGTCAGGAAGGAATCATTTGTGCAGTGCACATGGAAGATAGGAGTCAGCTGTATAACAATTTACCCAGAAGTTAATTAAGTTTCAGCTGGGAAGACAGAGCAAGGAGCTATAAGGGAAAAAAAAATAAGTTCTAAGTAATTATCGACAGATCCATTGAGAGGAGAGAAAAACTATGATAAAGGATTTAGAAATTTCAGCTATGAAAGGAGGAAGGACAATGTCAATGATGGTCATAGGATAGTTGTTGATAAGTATTGTCTTCATGTGGAAACTTAGGAGTTTATATTAAGGAGCAAAGGAGCTTACCAGATAAATATTAGGAAGTGTCCTCAAGAGAACTTAAATTATAAAAGTATATCTAAAAATAGAATGAAGAGGAGAAAGTAGTAAGATACTAATATGAAGGTTATAGTCAAAAAGTAAGAACTGTCTAATGGATTTGATGAATAGCCACATAGTAAGGACTGTGTTTGGAGAATTAAAAAGAACGAGATATTGGAAAGCATAGAAATATTAGGGGGGAAGAGGAAGAAGAATTAATATAGATGATCGCAGAACATTAAGAAGAGTGGAAGAAATCACGAGAGGAGAAATGTTTAGAAGGCATATTGGTGAGCAGGGGTAGGAGGGCAGGCACAGTAGGGTCAAAGAGAGCAGTATAGTTGAAAATTTAGGTCTTGAAAAATACTCATTCACTATTAAAGGAAAAGGGAACTGAGTATACTTCCTAAGATGATAAAACTACTTAAGTGTCAACGAAATACTTGAATACTTTGGCTCTTTTTTCCTGTGCGTCTCCTATTTCTGATCCTCCCCCCTGCATGCTCACACAAAATATACCTCTAAATATATAAAAGTCAAAAGGCTCAGGAAAAAATGAACTAGTGTTGATTATGTAAAACCAGGATTAAAATTTAATGTGCAGAGATTTACAGTGGCATTCAAAAGTCGACCTACTTCATAGGGATGCAGATTAATGATGTTAATATCTTTCACTTTTTCACAGATAAGCTATTCTATATTTTCATCTTTAGACTATTTTTGAGTGTAATTTTAGTGCAGTTTTTTTTCTCATGTGCCTTTATAGAATGATTTCAACCTGTCGCTTTGCTAATTCACTTTTATAGAATGAAGTAAATTATAATGGGGCCATGTAGTTTTAACTATTCTCAGATAATGGAAGTAATTTTTTTTATTTTGAATTTATTTTAATTTTGTACTAACATTGTTTTTATAAGTCTCTGACAGCCTTGTCTTACATTCTAGAATTTTCTGAGGGCAACAAAAATAATTTTGATATTCAAAGGGTTACAGACAATAAATAAAATCTTTCAAGTACTTTTGTTGATCAGATTCTTGGATGGTTAAATTATATTTCTCCTGAAAGTCTTAAATCAGAAATATTATTTCAGTTATTAGTCATCCCTATACTATTCCAATATTTGCAATGAGCTTTAAAAATGTATCTGAGTACCAATAATATTAAAGCAATGTTGAAATCACTTTGTATGAAAAAATTTATTGAGTCAATATAAAAAATGTTTGTTTCCATATGGAAAGCAAATTTATCAACCTGACTAAAGAAAGTCTATTTCTTTCTAGTCTTATTAAAAAATATGCCATTATATTTCACTTGTATGAAATTCTCTATCTTCACCGACATCTCTATCTCTCATATCTCAGTCTATGTATATAGATGTACTTCTGAATATTTATATAGAGAAATAGATGTAGATATGTCCATGTGTACATACATGTAATATATATGTAAGAAATATATATTTCTCAAAACTTATATAAGTTTATTAAATAATTTTATTTTAGAAAACTAGTAAACACAAGCAGATGTATTAATTTCTGTTTCTTTTTTAAAATATGAGAAAACATGTCTATAATGCATAATTCTTAAAAGGCATTATTATGGAAATGTAAAAATATATAAAATTTTAAAAAAGCAAAAGCAGTCTGTGATGTATTTGAAGCAATACTGGTCACATAATAGAGGAAATTCTAATTGACATAGTGACCTAGATTGTTTAAGAATGATCATGTAAAATTTTTAAAATTGAATAATATTTCAGGGTACCTGGGTGGCTCAGTTGGTTGGGTGTCTGCCTTTGGCTCAGTCATGATCCTATGGTCCTGGGATCAATCCCCAAATGGGGCTTCCTGCTCAATGGAGAGCCTGCTTCTTCCTCTCCCACTGCCCCTCCCCCCAACTCACGCATGCACTCTCTCTCTCTCTCAGAAAAATAAAATCTTTTAAAAAATGAATAATAACTTCACTACATTTCACAGCAAACCGAGGTCAAAATATGTATTACAGGAACTGTAACACAGTCTATATGAAAGAGCTGTATTTTGTACTTCTAAAGATGTCTAATACAGAGGTAGGAAGTTTTCCTGAATCTGTCCTTCACCCAAGATAGTTCTACAGTAAAACAACAGTAAGAATAAACAGTAAACATCTGTCCCTCATTCTCTAAAATAACTTGTATTGTGTAATGTTCTATTTTATTCTTATTTTGAAGTATCTCCAGTCTGCTGTGTACTTTTCAAATAACTACACACTGCTCCATTGATCACATACTATAATTTATTTTCAAATCTTTACATCATGTTCCAAATCAGATTACAATTTATTTACAAATTATGTTCAAATGTTAAAATATAATTTGTTTTCAAATATTTTCTCTTTGTTCTCTGTGCAGTTTTTCAATATATTCTTATCAATTATCAACTATTTTTCAGGTTAAATTTAAAGTCATCATATTGAAATTTAAGTCAGGATCGAAAGATCTTTTTTTTTTTATTTTTAAGGTTTTATTTATGTATTTGAAAGAGAGTGATAGAGCACAAGCAGGGGGAGTGACAAAGGGAGAAGGAGAAACAGGCTCCCCGCTGAGCAGGGAAACCAATGTGGGACTCCAACCCAGGACCCTAGGATCATGACCTGAGCCAAAGTCAGATGCTTAACCAACTGAGCTGCCCAGGTGCCCTGAAAGATCTTTATAAATTGTTTTGGGAAGAATTCATTTCTTTAAATATTGAGTCTTTTAGTGCATAAACTTCATTAAATTTTTGTGTTGCTTTTATTCTATTTTTTCTATATCTTAGTAACTTTGTGTAGATTACTTCACTAGGGCTTGTATATTCATGACAAAGTTTTAAGTAGTTCCATATTACTCTTCATATATTCAAAAAAATATAGCACACTTATTTTCTATTGACTGATTTGTCCTTGCTCACAAGCTCTTACAACCAAAAGTGAGAGAAAGCTTAAGCTGTCCCTTATATTTTCTCTTTAGAATGGTCATTTTTGATGATAAATATATCATATGGTTGTATAGGCTTCTTGTATCTGACATAGCTTACTTACCTACCTACTTATATACTTTGGGCTAACTCCATCTCTCTAGTGTAAAATAGTCAGTCTTTGGTAGTTCTTCCCCGCCCCCCCCCCCCGTTCTTCTTTTGATCTGTTATGGCTTCAAAGTATGGGATCTGGTATGCCACCAAGGGAACAGTGATGTAGCCAGGGAGAGAGCCACAGATCTGCTTGGTGTCTTCTGGACTCTGATTACATTGTGACTGAGTTTCTGGACTCTCACTTCCATGTCTCTGTTCCCATTTACCCTCTTCAGCCACTGTGAAAATACATACTTCTTGAAGTCATGGATGCAGTCATTGCCCCCAGGTACAAATTACCTGCTACCTGGTGTTCTTCATGCAGACCCTAGGATTTGTCCTAGTGGTTGAGTCTGTCAGCAACTCTGCCTCTTCTCCAGGATTCAGAGATCCCCTCATTTGATGAAATACATTAATTTACATGTCTGAATAAGACAAAGAGTCACAACCAAATACATCAAAGCTTATAGTCGGAGACAAAGTGGAAATACTGAAAGCAACAAAAGAAAAAAATTACTTTCCACGTGAAAGGGAATCCCAGTAAGATTAATAGCTGACTTCTCATCAGAAATAAGGGTGTACAGAGGTCAATGATAGGCAGCAAAACTATTTTCAAAAATGAAGGAGAAATAAAAGTTCCAAGGTAAACAAAACAGAGAAATCATTGCTAGTAGACCTGCCTTGTAAGAAATAATAAAGTAAGATCTTGAGGCTGAAAGCTGGGAAAGCAGACAGTAATTTACTTACACACAAGAAGGCAAAGGCAACTGTGGTCATATCACTAGGCTGGGAAAGGCCACATTATATTTTAATTTATCTCAATTCACCTGCTCTCTGTATTAAGTGATAAGATTCATTTGTGCAGGTAGAATGTCTTATTCATTTTTCTCATGTGCCCCCATTAAAGATATGACTTAGTTTAAGTATTTTAAATGCTTATTTAAGGGAGAGAAGACAGGAGGGATGGGGAGTTGTAGAAAAATGGCTGAATGTGCAGACCTCAGCCCCTAATTAACGTGTCCTGGTTCTTGAAGTTCAAGGAAAGAGACATCTATCTTGCATAAATTTCATTAATTACAAGCTTATGGCTTAACATAAAAGTCATTTTACTACTCTTATTTATCATTTATATTTCATACAGTACAATTATTTTAAAACACTTTAGAAGAGCCCATTTCTATAAAACTAAAAATAAATACATTAATTAATTAAAGCTAAATCCTCTTGTTGAAAGCACATTGTTCATTGGTGCCAAACAATGTCTATTACTTAATCAATCGTTGAAACTCTCAAGAAAGAGTGATTAATTTTCTTCTCTTGCTCCCCTAATGTAAATGCACTGTCCTGCGCTGTGTTTGTGGAAATGAAAACAGGAAGTAGCTACTCAAAAACTAAGATTTTATAAAATTCTGTGTCAATTAAATATTCTATAATGCAGCAAACAATAAACAATCTATTATAAAATTATTACATATAATAAAACTATTTCAAAATGTTTATGAAAACACTCAAGTTAAGAAAATTTAGATTTTAATTTAAACCTTCACAATTCCTCAAGCTTTTTATTATTTATGTAATCATTGTACTCTAATGGCTTAGTATCATTAATGCAGTTTCCAAATGTGTAACTCTAGGATTTTTAGCACTCTTTTTTGTACAAATCAACTTCAAGTTACTACATGCAAATATTTGCCAAGAACTTTATTTTTAAAATCAATGTAAGGAAACTTCTGTGGCAATATTAAGCTATCCCGGATTTTTCTCCTCTTACATTTAATGACATAACTAGAAAAAAAAGTATCAAAATACATGACAGCAATTCATCAAAGAAAGGAAAAGTACAATGCTACATCCACAACTTTGAGAACTAATGTGGAATTAGAGGGAAAAAAATAGTATATCTTAGTTTTTAAAATTATCAAACGTTATTGATGAAAGGAGTGGGATATACCATAAAAGAAATATTCAAACTAATAACTGATCTTCATCCCACAGCAATTTGGCAGATAAAGACTCAGAAACTCACTTAAGCAAAATATTGATTCCATAATTAAGGCATAACCAAGATGGGGAGATTCCACAGAATTCAATATTTTGCATTTGTTTTATTTTTTCCCAGCTGGAGAGAAAGCATGAAAGAAAAAATCAGATAAACATAATCATCAAGAATTAATTATCTTTAGACTTAAATAGAGATTAACTAGAACACAGATAAAGAGATAATAAATAAGATAAAATACTCTGCAGGAGCTGGCTCTCCATGGGGGAGATTTTTCAGCGTATTCCAGTTGTATTCCTGCTCATCTACATTTAGAACTAATAACAGCTCGGCCAAATATTTACATAACTTACCTCTTTTCCTCCTTTGACAGATGGTGCAGAGGATGTAACTGCACCCACTATGTAGCCAAAATAATGGGGATTAGTGTTTCTATAAAAGTGATTTGGGGAAACAAAATGAAGCCTGAATAGAATGTCCACAAAACAAACAAACAAGCAAGCAAACGAATATTTCCTTGAATATATGGACTAACATTTGATGAGGATTTTTTTAAAATGTGTAAGAGGGAGTTCAAGAAACAAACAGTGCCAAGAAACCACCTTTCCACTCCCTGCTCAATATCACTAGAATATCAGATAGACAGAGGGCCACCGAACTATGGCATTGAAAGAGAGGTTAAGAACAGCTTTGAGATAAGTGGAGCTAGAAAGAAAAAATAATGTAATGGTAAAAAAAGTCCGGGAAAACCTGTTCATATTCAATATGTGACCAAGGAATAGAAGAGGATAGTGTACCCATAAAAGTTCAGCCACAAATATAATGAACAAAAGAAGTAAAATGTGCAGAAGATACCTTTTATCACAATGGAAAATCCCTTATAAAGATTGACTTGCTTGATACAATAAATTAATGACAACATACTGTCAGTGAAGTAAGCACCAGGAATCAGGCAGTAGACTACAACCTTCGGGATGAGAAAGGCACTGTCAGGAGAAGGAGATGACTGGGGCACCTGGGTGGCTCAGACGGTTAAGCGTCTGCCTTTGGCTCAGGTCGTGATCCCAGAGTCCCGGGATTGAGTCCTGCATCAGGCTCCCAGCTCAGCAGGGAGTCTGCTTCTCCCTCTGCCCTTCACCCAGCTTGTGCTCTCTCTTTCTCTCAAACAAATAAAATCTTTTAAAAAAAGAAAGAGAAGGAGGAAACAAGCCACAGACAGGGAGAACATATTTGCAAAAGCACATCTACTAAAGGACAATTATCCCAAATATACAAAGAATTCTGACAACTCAAGAAAAAAGCAAACAACATCATTTAGAAAGCAGGCAAAATACCTATGGAGATACCTCACCGGAGAAGATATGCAGATGGCAAAAGAGCATATGAAAATATGTTCACATCATATGTCATTAAGGAATTGTATGTTCAAACAAAAGATTCTAACAGGAGGCTAATATTACACGTCTATTGGAATGCAGAAAATCTGGAACACTGACAACAGATGCTGAGGAGGACGTGGAGCAGCAGGAATTCTAGTCATAGTGGGAATGCAAAATGGTGCTGCTACTTTGGAATATAGTCTGACGGTTTCTTCCAAAACTGAACGTACTCCTGCCATATGATCCAGGAATTGTGCTCCTTCACAATTATCCAAAGGAATTGAAAACTTATGTGAGGAATATTATTTCTGATAATTTTGAATAACATGTAAATATATTAGTACATTATTTAAAGTCTTAAGGTATAAATTTAAAAATCTAAACGTGTAATTCAACCTTCTCAATAAAGAGAAACAAGCAAAAACCAAAAATCAATAAAGCAAAAGATCTAAAAAATATTATAAAGAGATTATTAAGTAAAGTTGGTGGGTGAAAAACCAATAATCAGTCTCATCTTTTATATCAGAAAGATTATAAACAGTCTTTAAATGGTCAAAATAAAACGTAGAGAAATATATACTAAAAATTCAACCGAAGAAAATGCTACACAACTAAAATATTCTAAAAATTTCCCAAATTACCAGAAAATGAAACAAAAGCATGACAAATTATAAATTAAAATATAATAAATAAATGAATGAATAAGGAAATCAGGAAACATATCTAACATAAGGCATAGCCAAGACCAAATTTATAACAATAAATGTAAATGAGATAAACTCAGGAGTTCAAAATAGATCATAACAAATAATTACAATAAATAAAATGTAATTTAATATGTGCTGTTCATAAGAAGCATCTCTGAAAAAAAAGATTGCCTCAGGTTTAAATTAAGTAGATGGATGATAACATCTGGGAATATCCAATAGAAGTGAAACTAAATTTATGATAATAAGCGTGTAGTCAAGCATAAATTTAAGGCAGAATTGTTTGAAGAAAAATAGAGGGAATTTTATCAAATGCCGTAGGCATAAACCAAAATCAATGCCTTACTCTAGTGTAACTTTATCATATAAGTAATCCAGCCTTAACTTACAATGTATAAACTGCAAGAACTGACAAGTCTTTCACAATAATTCAATAACAGAAAGAGACTTTAATTTATGGTCCAGGTCAGCAAATGGTAGACCACAAAGCAATACCTGAGAAAGATGTCAATAATACAATTAATGTAGTTAAGAGTAAATTCCATTGTTTAAATAGTGAAAACCACTTTTTCAGACTACAGTCTAACATAATTAAATGTTAATAAAATGATAGAAACAAAGACAAATAAGTAGGTATTTAAACAAGATAAAACAATAACAAACTTGAATAATCTAGGTGAAAAATAAGTAAACTAGATATAAATTGCCAATATATGAGTACTAAATGCAACTCAAGAAGAGAAAACAAAGTTTGCTCCTCTCTCTTACACAGAACAATATTTGTAGGTAGGTGTGAAATGTTATCAGAATAGCTACCACCAGAATGGAATGATTCCATGGATTAAAACGAAACTCTCAAAATTCATTACATTGATCAGAATTTGCTGACTGGGAAGACTTTTAAAGTATATTATTAAATGAATTTATTTCAACTATGTTTACTTTTTTTAAAAAAAGTATATTCAAAAACATTAATATTTACCTGTATAAGAGGTATCAACAGCTAGATTTAGTTGTCAATTATCCTAAGTAGTTTTTTTAAAGATAAATTGATTCATTTTAGAGAGAGAGAGAGAACATGAGCAGGAAGAGGGGCAGAGGGAAAGGGAGAGAGAGAATCTGCAAGCAGACTCCCCACCGAGTGCAGAGCCGGAGGTGGGGCTCGATTCCAGGACCCTGAGATCAAGACCTGAGCCAAAATCAAGAGTCGGTTGCTTAACTGATTGAACCACCCAGGTGCCCCCCCTCCCCCAGTATTTTTAAGAAATCTACTTATTTTGTAAATGGGGAAAGTAGAAGCCTACTATAATTTGGGAACTTCATTTAGTTCTTGTTGCTCACACGTAGAAGCTGTCTGGGTATGAAGCCCATGGTCTTTCTTCTGTGTGAGTAAAGTATCACCAGGAGATCCTTTGCCTGGATCCTGTTAGGACAAATTAAATCAAAACCTCAATGTCCTTCTCTTTTTCCTCCTTTTCCCTCCCTCCCTCCCTCCCTTCCTCTTTCTCTCTGGATGATTCAAATGAGCAGCCAGGTTTGATTACCTCTTCTTTATACCTCCTTGTCTAGATCTCAAAGATTATTTTTACACATGTATTTTCTATTAGTCTCTGTTTTGGAGAGATTCACTAGATTTTCATTTGAGTCCATTTAAAAATCAATTCCACATTGTCTTTTTATACTTCCTTATTAACAAAAATGAAAGCTTTGTGCATTATACTATATTAATTTATGGTTGATATTAATGATTTTGCCTCTGCCTGAAATTCCAACTCAATCCCATTCAATAAATGAATAAATAATTTATAAAATTTAGCAACTATGTATACAATTCCCCAGAGTTCCTGAGGGACACCTTCTCTCACTTTTCCCACATGTTAAAGTAGATTAGGTTTATATACCCAGAAAATAATTTGCTAATTTCTAATGTCTATGTCTTCAGCATTAGTTATTCAGAGGTTTTCCCGCTACAGAGACTGTATACTCCAGGAGGGCATGAACCATCCCTGTTTTGTTTGCCTCAGTGTACCTGACATAGGGTGGAAGGTAGCATCGAATCCACATCCCATAAATATTTATTGAATGAAAGAACAAATGAAGAAATATATTTAATTATCTTTGAAACTGTTGTGGTGAAATAAAGAGTGCTCTCTCATCTATGTTAAAGGATGTACATTCTGTTTGGTTCCTGTCCTGTCATAGACAGCATCTTCTTTCTAGGTCTGTATCATTACCTTTAATTTTTTATGATTTATATATTTACTCAAGGGAGGTAGGGGAGGAGGGAGATGGAGGAGAGAATCCTCAAGCAGACTCGCCATTGAGTGCAGAGTCCAATGTGGGGCTTGATTCCAGGACCCAAAGATCATGACCTGTGTCGAAATCAAAAGTAGGACACTAAACCGACTGAGCCTCCAGGAGCTCCTGTGTCATTACCTTTAAAAGGGAAATTTTGTCCCAGATCTTTTGTTATTAATTTTTGTCCCTCAGGGTTCCACTTTTGGTATTTGTTAGCTTCCAAATGGAAACCAACAACATAAATATAAAATCTTATACAAAGCACAATCTGATCTGGCCCATCTGAAAGTTCCTAAACTAATTTTGTACACTTCCTCCAGAACCACAGGCTCCATTCACTCTGAACTTATTCCCAGGATCATACCAAACTTGCTTTGGCTTTAGGGAACTTGCCCAGGCTCTTTTTTCTACCAGAAATCCTCTTTTGGGGGTCTTACAAACTTCTCAGTAGAGGCTTTTCCTCATCTTCCCATACTTACAGACCTCTCTCCAACACAGCCCTCCATTCTGACATTCTGCACATCATTTCACTGTTACTTTCTACTCATTCATTTAAGGTCTGCAACTCTACACCTAAAAGCAGGCTCCTTGAGAGAGGGAAGAGCCATGTCTGCTTCTTCCAGAACTACGTCTCATGGCCCTAGAACAGAGAGCACATGTTTTCATCTGGATGCAGCAAAAATGTACTCAGAGAGTGGAAAAATGAAAGGATACAAGTAGGATAAATAAATAAATGTTAGCCTAGGTGACCTCATAATTCAACTCCCAAAGACACTACGGCAGTTGAAATGGAAGCATTATTTAATAATGTCACTATGTAAAGAGACGTAAAATTGGGACCGTGACGGGCTAACCCAGTGGTTCTGGGAAACGTAGTAAATATGATCATCCCACTTGTCAGCTCTAGAATCCTTGAACAGTGTATAAGACATTAAATTCAGAATTCAGTATTAAGCATATGATAAAAATGGATGATTTTTTAAAGGGTTGGTTTTCTGTATTCAGAGATAGTTGTGTGTATGTGTTATTTATCTGAATTAATGCAAAAGACCGTTTTGAGCCATCCAAACCCATCAGGGTTATCAGCTGAGGCATGGCACACAGAGATTTAACAATCTAGGTGTCACACTAGGTGTCATACATACGCAAGGACTATTTGGTGGTTAAACTTTGTCCTCATTCAGAAGCCTTTCTGTCAAATAATCTTATAGCTCAGACAGTATCACCCAGTTCTAAATTCATACTTTTAAAAGGAGTCTGGAGTTAATTTCACTGATATTATGACCTGAGAGGAAGATTAGAGACAAGTAATGAACACTGTCGTCTTTGGACGTTCTTCAACACCATCTTCAATATATAGCCTCAACTGCAATTGAGATTTAGTTCAAAAAAAAAAAAAGGAAAAGAAAAGAAATGATAGGTAATTTACTGTCAGGGTACTCAGATATCAGGGGAAAAAAAAGAGGAGAAAAAAGGGAGAGAAACCTGAAGACATTTATATCTATAGAAGCTGGATTGGCAGCCCCTGCTTCTGGTAGTTGCTCATCACAGACATACAGGCCGAAATTGGAAACACAATTGATATTGATAGGTGGTGGCGGTGGAAGGGAATTGTGCTGCTTGCAATAAATGATGAAGAAATTAAGGGCACTGCCCTAAAAGTATTACCGCATCCCCCTCCGTAGTGCTGTACACAGTTTTACAGAGGAGTTACCCTTTGACTCCACACAGTTCAGGACCTTTCACATACGCTGAATGGAAATAGCAGATTTCGTATTTTCCATTTAAGTCTCAGGATGTGCATAAATTTCAAAGGATATCCAGAAATATCACTCAGCACATAGGCTATTTATAAGCAAAAAGGAATTATAATTATGACAACAGGAAAAATGAAGCCATATTGAATGATATGAGAGTGGCTTAAAGACTTCTATCTTTAAAGGAATCAAGGCCAGAGATGTGAGCTTTCCCTTCAAGGTGGAGCAAGTGGTGGATCCCATTCTCACGAGCAAGCAGTGTCTCTCTGGGTCCAGGCTAGAGAGCTTTACTGAGGATCGGGAGCCTGATGTTTTTGGACCCTGAGAAGAGATAGGTGGTAACTAAACAAAATCCACAAACAACCCCTGTGTAAAAATTGGAGAAGCAGAAAATAAGCAAATCGCTAAAGTAGAGAGTGTGTCCCTGTATTGTTAAATGCTCTGGAGGAAGATAAAACAAGGAATGGAAATAAGATGTTTTATTGAGGGGACACATATAGGGTGAGGCAGTACACGGTTTTAAAAATGGTCAGGAATGGCCTCACTAAAAATTATAAGTCTTGAAATCAGGTAGTGTCATTCTTCAATTTTTTTCTTATTTTTAAACTCCTTAAAAAAACTCTTTTGGGCTAATCTTGGTCCTTTGCATTTTCATATGGATCTTTAGAATCAACTAGTCAGTGTCTACAAAAAAACCAATGAAAAAAAAACGCCCTGCTGGTTTTCATTGCATTGAAGTATAGATTAATGTGAAAAGGATTGACATCTTTATTATAGTGAATCTTATAAACCATATTCATTTTCTTTAATTTCTCTCCTCAGTCATACAAGTCTCAAAATTTGGGGGAAGGGGAAGTTTACCTCTATTTTCATAT
The DNA here is from genome assembly GCF_017311325.1 of Ursus maritimus. Lineage (NCBI taxonomy): Eukaryota > Metazoa > Chordata > Mammalia > Carnivora > Ursidae > Ursus > Ursus maritimus. The sequence continues at coordinate 6,347,119 of NW_024424230.1, read as the reverse complement.
TTTTGATGCTATGCTGAATGTTAATTTTATTTTAATTTTTAGTCGAATGTTGCTGGTATTCAGAAATATAATTACTCTCCTGTATTCACAGCAATTTTGTCAAATTCATTTATTACTTATAGTAGCTTTATTGTAAATTCCATCATATTTTTGATATATATGAACAAGTTGTCAGTGAACAAAAACTCTCTTCTTCTTGATCTACGTCTTCTTTTATTCTTACTTCCTTATTTATTGTTTGGCAACACAGTGTCGAATAACAGTGATGATTGTGGACGTCCATATCTTGTTCCTGACTTCAAGTGAATAACACTCTGTCCTTAACCATTAGGTACGACTTACCTGTAGGATTTTTACAGATGCTCTATCAGTTTGAGGAAGACTTCTGGTATACCTAATTTTCTTAAAGTTTTTAGTAAGAATTAATATTGGATTTATTCGATTTCTTTTTTTAATCTATGTTGTCATTAGAATGGCATGTGTGTAAGGCATTGAGAGTTTGGAATTGTCTATCATATCCAAATAATCCAGCCTATTTTGATGGAGGTATCTGGTGTTTTATGTATTTATTCTTTCAAAAATATTGCTCATAAATATTTTGCCATAACAGATTCAGTGTATATCCTGTTTCTTGCCCTGTGGACTAAAATTCAATTAGTTACTGGTCTGTGTATGCCATTAATTTAGGGGGTTTTCTCTCTTAAACCAAATTGTTTTTTAAAGTATGGTTCTCCTGTGCCTCTTAATTCATGCTATAATAGATGCTATTTGTTTTCCATGATTTTCTTAAAGTTGTAGTTTTCAGGTTTGAAGTAGCTGAGGAAAATATCAAAATAATAATGTTACTAGTAATTCTAATAATAGCAATTATAAAAAACCTGAAATGTACTCACTCAGAATGTGTGGTCCGTCTACCTTGGATGAATCTGCCAATAAATAATTCGTATAGGACACTCATAAACATAGAGTTAAGTTTTTCCTTGCAGGCAAGAAGGATAATTCAGTAAAATATTATTCTATAGACTTTAAATGAAACTGTAAAAGTTGAATTTAAATGCACAAAAGTCACCAAATCTCTTGATGGTGCAAGGTAGTAAAAATGAACTGTATTGATGCTATCTGTTTCCAGGATTATGGATTATGCGCCCTTAGAAAAAAAGAAAAACTGACTTTATAAAGGAAACTCTTGGTCCTATTGAAAAGAAACAGCAGCTTTTTGTGTGATGTTGTATTGGTACCAACTTATCATTCCCTAGGGCTCCTGCTTCTCCAGGAAAAGAAAATGATATGAAAAAATTGTTAGTTTAGAGCCTTCTGAAAATTGCAGATAAGGGTCAGAGAGTGCATTGTACTGTCCAGTCAGACCCATCTCATATATGTGCAGGTCGGGTGAGTTGACCAGGCTTCCCCCCCCCCATCTCTCCCCTTTTATCAGAATCAAACAGACCTGGAGAAAAGCACCCACCACCTATTAGATGTCTATGAACAACCAATCACATCTTGTTCACATAATGTAAAATATTTGGTCTTTAAGTCAGAAGTGACACTGTTTTAATAGCATCACGATTTGCTCCAGACACTTTGGTCTTTCTGTAATAAGACATTGTAAAAGACGGTAGTGAGTTAACTCTCTGTCTTTGGGAAATTGAGTGAAAAGCAGTTCACAGCTGCACTTCTCTGCGTAAAGACTCAGAGAAACCAAAAGAGTTCACATATAACCTCATTAAATAAGACAGCAAGTCTAAGTGGCATCCAAAGCTATTAAACAAACTAGATTGGTCCATAATAATAAGAAACATATTTCACATCTGTTGCACGGTACAGGGCTTTTAACAAGTAATAGGCATAACATGCTGGAAACTAGTTGCTCGTCCCCATCAGTATATCATTGTCAATGGTAGTGCTGTCTCAAAAGGAGCACTTATCTCATACACTTTATTGCTTGATAGCTTGCTGATTGCTTCTACAAAGCAATAAATTGATGGCCTGATTCAGTACTGACATTAGGTTATGTTCATTTTCAGTGATTGATGTCTTGAATTAGAACTCTTGTATTCTTCTCTGTTTAGGAATATGAAATTCTAAACGGGCTTGTCTGATGTCACAAATAAAGCAGTATAACTGATGCCAAATGAGGTATATTTATTCATTTAAATAACTAACTGGTTTCTCCTTTAATAAAATTTTCATAATTTATGTTTTAATGTCTCTATTTCCAATTAAATTGTCAAGCCAAATTAAAAAAAAAACACTTGAAAAATAAGGTGCTGTAGTTTTTAAATTTGGGATTTCAAAGGAGATTCAGGAAAGCATTCAAAATCAGAATATATGAGCTATTAGTAAATCAATTAGAAAAATTTACTAATATACTTTTCTACAAATTTAAAAGTATTATTTTCTATTAACTAGAGTTATTTGATTTTGTAGTTTTAAAATAATAATGAAACTAGGAAGGTAAAAATAAATAAAACAATAGAAAAGCAAAGCTATTTTTTCTGTTTTATATCATTTCCACTGTTTTTCAAAAATTCAACAGGGCAACCTTGATTAAAATGACATTAATATTAACCACATGCCTACAGATGCTAGCAAATTCAGCAAATCCAATTAATATTTTTAATAGTTTGAAACAATCAAATAGGTATATTTCAATCCACTATATCAAATGGCAAGCAATCTGATACATAATTAAATAATCGCACAGCGGTTAAGCGTCTGCCTTCGGCTCAGGGCGTGATCCTGGCGTTGTGGGATCGAGCCCCACATCAGGCTCCTCTACTGTGAGCCTGCTTCTTCCTCTCCCACTCCCCCTGCTTGTGTTCCCTCTCTCACTGGCTGTCTCTATTTCTGTCGAATAAATAAATAAAATCTTTAAAAAATAAATAAATAAATAAATAAATAATCACTCTAGACCAGTGCTTCTCAATTTGGCAGGATCTTACCCCCAGGGAACATTTAGAAGCATTTGGAGACATATTTGATTGTCACAACTGGGTCATTACTGCTGACATTTAGTGGGTGGTGGCCAGGGATGATACCAAACGTATTACAATGCAGAGGACATCTACAATGAAAAATTTTCAGGCTCAATACATCCAGTGTGTTCGGGTGGAGACAACTTGCTCTAGATTCTTTAAGGGAGCAAGTTTATATGGTGGGACTCTGTGTTCGTCAGTTCCTTATCCTGTTAAAATATCTCAACAAGATAGATATATATTGTCTGTCTAGCTGTGCTCTAACCTGTATATCTCAACCCTCTGCCCCTATTAATAGAATAAAACTGTAGCCTCTGACCATGGATACATGACAAGTAGGTGGAAAAGGGATGCATTAAAGTGGATGGTCTCAGTCATAATAAGTCTAGCAAATTGGTATTGCTGAGCAGCAAAACAGAATCAGATAAGTAAAAAATGGGTGGTTATTGGGAGCGAATGAAGAGTTATAACAATGTCGATTTGATGATAAGAATTGGGCTATGTGGACAAGAGAAAGTATCTTATGCTTTAGAAAAGCTTTTAAGTTTATATTAAATATTTATGTTAACCTGCAAGTTATTGTGAAGGCACTAATTATAATGCCATCTTCAAAATTTTATTGTATTATTTTGATTTCTTTCCACTAGTATGGATATAGAGTAATTTCTGTGTGTGTGTGAGAGAGAGAGAATGTGACCAAACATATAACATTATGCTACATTTGTATATATTTATTATTTATACAGGTAGAAAGTAGAAGAGAACTAAAAAACTTGAACAAACACTGTTTCTAATACAGCAAAGTCAAATAACATTTTATTTTAAATAAAGACTAAAATCGCAACTCGGTGGACACATGATGCAGATGTGGTCTTCATCACACATATGTGGCTAGGATTTCGATGACATAACAAGATACAATGAAATGCTAAAAAAAATGCTCAGCCATGGCAAATTTGACAATCAAAGCTACTTTTGAAATATCTAATATTTTGGGGTGGGATTCTCTCTTTATTTGCATGGTCCTAATTCTAGCTACATATGTATTTTGTGTGCATATGCACACATTTTTTTAAGAATAAATTCTGAGGCATTGAAATGAGGAAAAAAATAGGACATTTAAATTGTTGTATAAAACCACTAAAATACCTTCAAAAAATCCATAGTAATTTTCATTCCTCTTCATAAGGTTACATCTCCATTTATAGTGACAACATTTCAGGATAGTTGATGAGCTAATTAGTTAATAAAAGTCATTGATTATATAAATATTATCATTTTTAATTTGCTAATTCATATAGTTTTGCATATTAATATGTTAAAAGGCCAGACAATAAAGTTTTTTCTTGCTTCCCTGTCATATTCCTCCGGCATCTGGAAAAAGTGGGTGTCCCATGAGCTGTGTGGTTAAGGAAGGTATGTCTCAGTATGACTGTGTTGTGATAGTGTGGAATACCCAAACAGAGAGTGTTTCCTGGAGAAAATAAAACCAGTGGGGCTTTATCAATGGTTTGACATTTCTAGTTTTTATGAAAATGTTATTTATATTTTCTAAGGCGTAGTACAGAAATATTAATACTAAAACCTTATACACGCAGAGATACAAAATTGTGAATGTATATTCTTGGGGACACCTTTACCTTAAAATAAGCTACCCCAGAGTTATTGAACATCCAACTCACAGCTAAGTTTCCTTTGAAGCTAGTAGTTTAAATTAGTCATAGATATTTGGCAAAATGTATTTTTAAATTGGCACTTAGGCAGTTTTGTTATTAATAGTATCAAAATCATCTCATTAAGAAACTGTTACATGCACAATAGAACAAATGCAATATTAATATAAATTATGAAAATAAATGAGAAAAAATCCATTAAGTGTGTATGAAAATAGGCTATGGAGATACAGGCACACCAACACTGGCAGAGAAGAAAATGAACACCATGCATGGAAGTGAACCACCACCTTTCCGGCTCTGCTCACACCAACGTCCTGTCTGAGGCTCGTGCCCGCCCCACACAGCTGATCAATACTACAGGGGAACTTTAACATCGGCTCTAACCCGGCTTCCTCTGGAGATGCACAGGCTAGGGGATGACTGTTCATGTCTCTAAATTCTCTTATCACTTCTACTTCTCTTGTGTCACATATCGCATCTATCTTACAGTTGCTTTGTACATTTTTCTATCATCTTGCTTAGATTGCTGTCTCTAGGACGGTGGCCTCTGAATTTTTCATCATTTTATTCCCGGGGTCCTTAACAGAGCACTTTGACCACAGTGGGTTCTTAAACAGCACTGGCTGAATAAGTGAATGATAAGAAAGAATTGAGGAGACAGGATGTGCTCTTGAAGAATTTTAAATGCTTGAAGAAGCTAGAAAGCTTACTTCAAAGTCTTTGAAATTATGTGTGGTGTGATATGCCTCTCCCTCTCCTTATCCCTCACAGATCAAATGCTTAACTCCATGTGTTAAGGAGATTATGAATTAGGTTTCTAAACATTTTTTTAAAAACTAATGTTAATAAAAGGAAAATAATCTATCTTATGTGCATGGTATATGTCTAAATTCAGTCAGATAAACACAATAAGGTGAAAGAAGTTTGTAGGTTCATTGGAAGTCTTTGAATCTCTCTATTCAGTGGGATTTATGAGACCATTAGCATTATGTTAATACATTTTAAAAATATTTAATTGCTGTTCTATTTTAATAAATAAGCATAATTCCACATCTATTTAAGCTTCAAATAAGATTGGTAATAGTTGAGAAAAAAAACTGTGAAATGATGGTGTTGTATTATTATGCTTGGTTGGAGTGCTAGAAATGTATTGAGAACATGGTGCAAACATTTCAGTTTTAAAAAAGCCAGATCAAATGTGCATGAGAGCAAAATGGAACTGATTCTAGAAAGATCAGAGGTGTCGTGTAAAATGCAAAGATTTGTGTCTTTAGGAAATATTTCTGTCAAACGTCTTTAAATTTTCACTTGAACTTATTTTACTCAGCAGATATTTGGAAAATGTCACAAGCTGTTCCTTCTAATCACATTTGTCAAATTATTAGCAAGGAAAATGAAATATAATATAGGTTTCCACTTTTTCGTAGGGAATGATCATTGTTTACTCAAAATGGTTTATGAATACCATTTTGTAACTCATGAAGGGATGTTTATATTAATAGCTCAAAACTAACATAAATATGAATATACATTTTCTTTTACACAATGTAGTGTGTTCTAATCAAAGAAAGGGCATTTTGTTTGAATTCACTCCTTTGTATACAAATATTATATTAATAATATGAAGTTTAGGCTTAAATAATTAATCAGTAACACTTAAATATCAAATTAAGTCAAGAGAATAAATGCAAAAAGGCACAACTTTTTGACATAAATTGTTAGAACATGCTTACATCAAATGGAAAGAGGATGCTACAATATCTTTAATAAGGTTTATATTTCAATGTCCTCAATGAAGACAATTTTAAAAGGAAAGGGAAATCAAAGAAAATATGATAAAAATTGAAATTGCCAGAGAATGTGACAAAAAATGGAAATAGCGCCATATTTTGTAAGATTGGTAGTATTTCTCTTTATGGTACCCATGATGAGAATGATAACCAATAAGTTCACTTCATAAGTATTTGAGCTCCTGTTATTTTGTCACTTTTAAAAGTTTTTTCAAGTGTCCATTAATTTTTGACACCCAATCAAACTCATCCCTTCAATCCCCTTTGAGTTTTAACCTCTTAGTTCACTTCTGACCATTTATTTGTTCCGTTAAGGATAAAAGACAAGTTATCTCTGAGTTTATTGTTTTAATTTTTAGATTCGGTGCTTTTATTTCATTGTAACTTTGACTGCATATACATAAATGAACACTTTTCATTTTATAACTCATTTTGAAGATGGGTTGTTGCAAGAAGTGCGCATGGAAATTTTGGCGTGATGGCTTTCTATCTATTAAAAACTATTATAGGTACATCTGCTCTCTATATTTTTGACCATTTAATAAATTATTGACTAAGTAAAGGACATTTTGAGCACTTTTCTTCTATAATTACGAAGAACGCTAGTCTTATTTCATAAGTCCCTATATGTTCCTTTGTCTTGTCTTTCCCCACAAAACATGGACATGCACGCGTGTGCATGCGCGCGAGCACGCACACACACACACACACACACACACACACACACACACCATGTAGAAGTTAGAATTAAGGGCTTATGTGAACAGTCCTCTAGCTCAGAGTGAAGGCTGAGAGACTAAATCATGCATTTGTCCCTGAAGCTACAATAACAAATCATTAAAGAACTAGAAAGCATGCAAAAACTTAAAGAAGATATTTTAATTGGATTAAGAAGTAAGAATTCTGCCCTCTTTTTCCAAGTTTAAAAGAAATATTCATTTTCCACTGGGCTTTGGGCAGCAACAAGAAATTTTATTTTACACCTCTATTAGTATTTTTAGAAATTCAATAAGTAAGAAGAGTAAATTGTATGTTTTTATTTTCCTTTTTTCAGAATTGCCTGTGAGCTTAAAGGAAAATAATCATCAAATATCTAAAATGATATATATAAAATCACTGAACAAAAATCTATAGTAAGCACTGGCAATAACAAGACAATGTATAGGAGGCAAGAAAAAGTTCTCATTCAAAATATCACCAAAAATTATTTTTGTATTTTTAATATTGAATTATAATAGCTTTTTTGACCTTCAAAAATGTGAATAGATTTAATGTACAGCACTCTAAAACCCATCTTATCTTTATAAATGTTAAAAATGAAATATCTATCTTAGATATGAGGGATTAAATTACTTTCTGTTTTGGATTTAATAGTATGCAGGATCTATCTTAAAAGGAAACAATGTGTACCAAAGGAAATTCCAAAATCAAGAAAGTTTTGTCTTTTTTAAATAACTTTTGTTCAGCCTTTTGCTGAGAGAGACCCAATATGGCAAGCTCTTTCACTTTAAGACTCTAGTAATGGAGTTGGTTTTAATGGTATAACTGCCAGGAACACCTACTAATATACAAAGTGAGAACACAGGGTCTTGAAAAAGTCAGATTTCATTACTCCATTTTCCCTTTTAGGTTTATAATGGCTGCATCACAAGTAGGATAAGAGAACCAGACATGGGAGGGGGGGAGGGTTCTGTCATTTCTGTTGCTTAGTGGAATGGTTCAAACCAAAGGGCGTTTATTTTCTATATTCTCACAAGGGTTTGGGTTCACAATACTTGTTTCCATGAGGTAAAGGTAACAGAAAGCATCAGAAATGAATACATTTTACAAATATCTACTTGTGGAACTTTTATTTTTTCTCATTTTCCTTTTTATTTTGGATACTTTGCAAAATACATTAGTGGAAATGAAAAAAAAAGTTTGAGGTTATTTATAACACTCATGTTACAATTAGGAAAAAATGAGGTTCAAAGTTCACAAGCTCATCCAGGGATAAGAAATGATTTTAATAAATTCCCTAAGAATTGAAAATGTCTCCAAGGCATACAATGTGTCCTGCTTCTTCCAAATCCATTATTTTCTTTCTGATCAGCATATAAAACAATTAATTACTCATCTCACTTCTAACAGAAATGCCCTGTTTCTGTATTTCACCATGCTGAAATACCAGACAAAATGAGATTCTGGGTTGAAACAATAGGAACAGCCAAGCAAATTCAATTCAATTATGCTCCTGCTTTCCATCTCCTAAATAACCACAAGTAAATAAATAAATAAAACACTCACCTCTGCCCTCTAAGAATGGGTAAGGAAATAGTATGCCTATTAGTCTCCTTGAAAACATTACCACTATAAACTTTATAGATCGATCCATTCTGAGCTTTCCCCTTGGGATAGGGATCTGTTCATGAGAGTCCATTTAAATACTCCCTTCTGTATATAATTCTCAAAACCTTGCCTCCCTTTACCCCTCCCCCACATATATACCCACAAACATTCAATGAGCTTGAGTCTCAATAGGCAAGCAAGAAATGAACATTTTAATATAATCTAACAAGATGCCTTCATGCAAAGGTTAAAAGAAAGCAGTTTCCTTCTGTTACAAATGTTTTGCATTTCCTCAAAATGCATTTATCAAAATGCATGCATTTTAAAATACCATAGGAGATCTATTAAAAGATGATTGATGAATTGTTTTGCATAGCTCAAAGCATTTCCTTTTATACAACTAAGACATTACCCAAAGGGCACTAGCTTTAGTAAAATAAAAAACAAATTTTGAGTCTCTTGCCAGGTGGTGGCAAATAATGCCTTCCCAGCTTATGAGCTTTAGTGCACCAATGATAGCAACTGTCATTCACCCATAGATTCTCTCCTCAACCCACACCTCCACACACTCACCTCAAGGCTTATGATGAAAAGCTGCACTGAGTAAACCTGAAAATCCCCCCTAAGCTGGCAAGAGACTCAAAACAACTAAAAGATGATTCATTGCTTAGAACATCATCTTTTATTTTCAAGAGAGTGGAGAGCCATGGCTGAAACCACGGCTGTGTAAGAGAAAAAGGAGAAAGAGGAGGGAGAAGCAGATTATATGAGGTAGGAACTCCTTTCTTAACAATTTTCTTAGGGGCAAATTTTTGATTATATCCTAGTGGAATAAAAGTTTCATTTCATTGTTGGATGTCTGATTGCTGAAAGATTCTAAGCCTCACCCCACCCCTGGCCTCTGTGCCCTGCTTCCAGGCAAAGAAGATATAGCCTGAGTGCTCGCTCCTTTGGCTTCATTGGGAGATTCAAACATTGGGAGATTCTCTTCCCAAGGGAGAAAACTCTCATTCCCCAGAACCATCCCGTAACTGCGAGAAAATTTCCAAACCAGCTCTTCTCTATTGCCTTTTTCAGACAAGGTTGGAGGCCTGCCCTATTTTCCCCAGAAACCTCATTATGTGAGTAACACAACTTTTTGTACTCTTGGTCTGTGTGGGGCTTCATCACTTTCACCATCTTAACCAAATTTCAAGTGGGAGCCCATTCTGTTTCCTCAGGTTGTCCACAGGATTTAGTCAGATTTAGTACATTAATGTTATCTAAATTGTATAGAATACAAATTTAAGGATATCAATCAAGTTTTAAATCAATAAAATCCTGTCTGTAACATTCTCTGGAGCCTAAAACCTAATTCTAAAATATTGCACAGAATGCTATATAATTTTATGCATAAACTGAAACAGTGCTCTTCCAAGACAAGAGATATGACCTTATACAATAGAAGCTACTCATAGTTATATATAAGCAGTGATTTTGAAATGGAAAGTTAGAAATAGACCAGCCTTCACAAAGTTTGCAAACCAGCCTTAAATCAGCTCAATCCATGATTGAGTCAAACCCCTGACAGGAAGAAAGAAACTCTGCTCTGTAGGAAGACAACCTTTCCTAGAGCCTAAATTGTGTGTACCTTCTTTCTTTTCACAGTCTAAACATATAATCAAATAAAATAATTACCCACAGCATCAGATGACAAAATGGCATTAATAAAGATTAATTTAAAAAAATCAGTCATAGAGACACTGAACATTCTAGCTAGTAATTATTAGATATAGATTTTATATAAGTTGAGGTAAATCTATTCAGGAAAGTAGAGAACAAAGTTTAACATTTCAGGTAGATTTTGGAATAAAAGTCAAATGGAAATATTTGAACTAGAGAGTCCAATAAGTAAAATGAAAAACTCAATAAATGGGATTTAAAAATATTATATCTAGCCAAAGAGAAAGTTTGCAAACTCAAAAGCAGATCCATAGAAATGATCCAGGTTGAAGAATAGAGGAGAGGAAAAAACTAGAACAATGTTGAAATATTACAAATATGTACTTATACTCTTAGAAGGAAAACAGAAAGAGAATGGGAAGGAACAGTATTTGGAAAGTTAGTTGCTAAAATCTTCTGAAAACTAATGAAAGACTTTAATCTTCAGATACAAAGTACCATAGACTACATTAGGATAACTGTAAAGAAAAATTACATGTAGACACTTTATGGTAAATGTTCTCAAAGCTAGTGACAAGAAAAAAAAAACTGAAAAGAAGTCAGGGAAAAGGAATGCATTGTCTTCAAATGTGTGACAATAGAATGAAAGCTTAAAATTCCACTGAAAACTATAGAAACTATAAAACAATGGAATGTCATCCTTCAAGGTGCTGAAAGTAAATCAGTGCCAATTTAAAATGAGGCAGACCTATCTTTCAAAAATAAAGGCAAATAAATAAAGGCATAATAAATTAATTTTTAAAAAAATAAGACACACAGCGTATTTCTCTCCAGGAAAGCCATAGTAAGAGGAGTGTAAAAGGGGATTCTTAAGACACAGTGAAAATCATCCATATGGCACTAAAGAAATGCCTGAAGAAAAGAGGCATATGAAGAGGATAAAAATGGGAGGAAATCAAAATAAATGTAAATAATAATAAAGATTCATTGTTAAATTTTACATATCAACAAAATGAAAATAATAGAAGGGAAATTTGGAAGATGATAAATGGAGTTGACATTCCTTAAGGTCCATGCATTGTCAATAAAGTAAAAAATACCGAGTTGTAACAATTTTTAGTATGTCAAGAATGACTTCATTATGGGAAAAAAGGACAAACTCACTCCATGTTACTCTATTCTCTAAGTTACATCTAAAAAAATAAGACAAAACACATAAAACAACTATCAGAACATTCTGAAAGGTAAAGGAGGAAACAAACAAACAACAAAAAAAAACAGACTGCCCCAAACCTCAGTATTTGAGGTATGCATCACTGGTGAACTGTTTTGTTTCACCTCTTATAAATACCCTCCTGACTAACAGAGCTTCCCACAACCTGCTAAATGATAGCACGTAGAAGTTGTGACCTCCCCATCAGTCCTGCAGTCACCAAGAATGTGAAGTGGAGCTCTGTTGAGTATCCCCAGTCCAGACCGAGAACAAATGATCTTCACCTCTCCCTCTCCCAACTAGACAGTTGGTGAAGGATATAGAGAGAACAGAAGTACTGAGTCACTTCAAGTCAGCGTATAGGTGAAACTAACCAGAATCAACACAGCCAAAGCTTTTAGGATGGAACAATATTATGGAAAGCTGTCAAGGCTTCAGATGGGCCTCTGTGTATCATATAAGCTGTATGCTCCAGAATACCACTACAAAGACCTAGAAAGCTATATCAACATTCAAATCACAGTCCAAAGTGGTATGCACACCGGACATAAATGGGTTGACTATCTGCAAAGTAGAAAATTTAAATAAGAACTATTGTCTCACAATATAATTTTGAAAATGTCTATGATTCAAATTAAAAAATACTGGCATAACAAGAACCAGGGAAATGTAAAGTCCAAATGATAAGCCAACCAACAGAAACCAACACCAAGAAGACAAAGATGTCATAAATATTTGACAAGTCTTTGAAACAGTTGTCATAAAAAATGCTATGTTAAGCAATTATCAACATTCTTGAAATAAGTGAAAAATTAAAGAAGAGAATCTTTGCAAAGCAGGAAAATGTAAAGAAGAACCACATGGAAACTTAGATCTCACAAGCACAAACCTCACTGGAAGTGAAGACAGAGGAAAGAAACAGTGAATTTAGAATAGATCCATAGATTTTGTCAACTCTGAACAACAGAGAAAGAAGCTAAGGGAAAAAAAAATCTTCAAGAGTTTATGGGAATATATGTATTTTTCAAAGTCCCACAAGGACTAGAAAGTTATGATGGATTTGAAAAATTACATAAAATTAATAATTGTACACATCCCAAATTTATCAAAAGACATGAATGTAGAAATTCAAGAAGCTCAGTGATCCTCAAAGGTGATAAACCTAAAAAAGTCTACACCCGGATACATCAGACATTTGGATTTCTGAAAAGTAAATTCAGAGAAAAATCTTTAGAGCAGCATGAATCACTTTCAGGGGGGACAGTGATTTGAAGTAGGAGAACAAAGATTCCAATATTCATATAAGAAGGTGGTACAACCTTCATTAGAGGCCAGAAGAAAGTGACACAACATTTTTAAAACATGGAGAGAAAAGGACTGTCGATCCCAGATTCCATATGCCAGAAAATAAGGGCATCCCACAAAGACATTTCCAACTGAAGGATAACTAAGGTATTTCGTCACTAGTAGAGCTGCTCCAAAAAAATCAGTAAAAGTAATTCTTCATACATAAAGAAATTATAAGATAACTTGGAATATCAAGGATGAAATAAATATCAAGTATATATAATTCTTATTTTGTAATTTTAAGTTGTTTTTGATGGTTGAAGGGCAAAATCATAGCATCCACTGCTAGGGTTTATGTTGTAGTAGAGGCATATTACATGCCACTATATTAGCTGGACGGAGGATTATGAACACTGGTAATTCCCCCTGAAATGGTAAAATATTAATCTTAGTAGACTGATATTTATACTGTATGTGTGTAAACTATAAATCATTAAACTACTAAAAATTATCTAAAAATATACCTAAAGCCATAATAGAAGAAGCAAAAGGAATACAAAAAGTGTTTTAGTAGCTCCAAACAAAACAAAGAAAGAGTAAGCATTTATTATCTGGCCTTTTAAATAAAAAGGTTATCCCACCTTGATTCGGGTGTGGATCCACCTCCGTAACACCTGGATATGTGCTCCCGCTCTGCCATTTATCTGCTGTATGACTTGGGGCAAATTATGTCACCTTTCTGTACCTAGGTTTTCTTCTCTGTAATTGAAGATTATATAACATCTTAATTGTAAATTGAGAGAAGTGCTTAGAATAGTATCTGACGTATATTAAATGATATAAAATGACCATGATAGTAATGGCACTGCTGTTGTAAAGAGGAACAACTACAATGGGCAACACCACTCTCTCAGCAGCTACCACCTGGTTTTGATCCCTTACTATGTGTGATGGCTGTCATTACAACAAAGCGTGTCACTACAGCTTGGAGCAGATCTCCTTTTCAGTTGTTGTTTTTCTTCCCACTAGAAAAAACATTGGCAAAACTTCTCCAAATTTGAGTTTTTATTTTAACCATCCCTCTTGCAATGTTGCTTTCTGTTTTTACCATGTTGACTTTATAGCATCCTTGCGTTTCTTGATTAAAGTCATAGAAAAGAAGAAAATCAATGATCATGATCAATACAATTTTTCTGAATATTTGTAATATTAACTCATATACAAGTATTGCTATAGGAAAATTCATCTCATTATAAGGACTTATGGCAAACTTTTCTTGTATATACACTCTTTCTGAAGCATCAGAAATTTTAAAAAAAAGTTTTTGTGGACAAATGGGCATTTAAAAAAGGATGTGAGAAAGTCAGTTTAGAATCATACATAAGATTTCAGATGAAGGGAATGGATTAAATTAAACTGCACGAAAATGAGTAGAAAGCCAGAGACCATTTTAACAGCCTTGGCATAGGAAAGGCATTTATGACTGTAAAAGATTTAGTGGGCATAAATGAATGATTAATAAACTTTATTGCTAATACTAAAATAATGCATTTACCAACCGGTAAAAGAGTACTTGTAATTCGACTATGGATATAAATTGGTACCTATCACATTTCCAACCCTTTTCTGTTTGTGGTACTTTCTTTCTGTTACTTCCCCCCTTTCCGCATTTCCTTTTCTCTCCTCTCTGTGTTAGTTGAGCATCATATATGATCCCATTTTATTTTCCTAGTGTTTTAATTATGCTTTATTTAAAAACAATGATCAGGTGCCCTAGATTTTGTAATGTACATTTTTAAGCAATTGAAATCTACCTTCGAATAATGAGTTTACTTTGTTAGTAGTTCAGATCTCTTATAATAGCGTATTCCAATTACTCCTTCTTGTCCCTATGACGTCGCTCTCAGTGTCTCACCTACTTGTTCCATATAATCACCCAGTATCTTATGACCACTGTTGCTGGAAAGGAACAATTATCTTTTAGATAATTTAAGAGTAGGAAAGATAGTTTTACCCCCTCTTGATGTTTTTCATTTCTTTATGTGGATCCAAGATAATGAACTACATCATTTTCCTTTTGCCTGAGGCACTTCTTTAACCATTTTTTGCAGAGAAATTCTGCTGGGAACTAATTCTCTCAGTTTGCCTTTGTCTGCAAGAGTCACTAGTTTTTGTTTTTCACTTTTGAAGAATAGTTCTGTAGGGTATATAATTCTAGATTTTTTTCTTTCAACTCTTTTTTGATTATTTAAGATTTATCCATTTATTTGAGAGAGAGAGAGAGAGGAAGAGAGAGTGTGAGTGGGGGGAGGGTCAGAGGGAGAGGGAGATAGAGAATCTCAAGCAGGCTCCATGGTGAGCACACAGTCCCACACAGGGCTCAATCTCATGACCCGTGAGATCATGTCCTGAACTGAAATCACAAGCCAGACGCTCACCTGACTGAGCCACCCAGGCGCCCGTCAACTCTTAGTATGTATTCCACATGCTTTTTCTTGCTTCTGTAATTTCTGAGGAAAAGTCTGGTAGAATTCCTAACCTTGTCTTCTATCAATACTAGATAAAGCGTTTCACCTGCCATCCAGACTTGCTTCTTTCAAGATTTCTCTTTTTGGTTTTCTGTAGTTTGAATTTGTTTGCTAGGTACATCTTTGCTTGCTTTACCTTATTTTGAATTCAGTATTTATCTTGTTTGCTAATCTTTGAATTTTTTGGATCTGTGGTTTGATATTTGTCATTAATTTCAGAAAATTCTCAACTATTAATACTTCAGATATTTCTTCTGGTTCATTTTCTTTCTCTTCTTCTATAATTCAATTTTGTATATGTTGCATTTTTTTATATTGTCTCACAATTTCTGGATATTCTCTTCTGTTTGTTTTTCATTCTTTTACTTATTTGTGTTTTCTCTTTGATTTCAGTTTGGAAAGTTTCTATGAAACCATACTGAAGTTCACTGATTCTTTCCTTGCCTCTGTCAAGAGTATGAGAAACCTATCAAAAGAATTAATTTCTGTTACTGTTTTTCCAAATTCTATTATTTCCTTTCAATTTTTTTCTGAGAGATTCCATCTATCTACTGTCATTGTCTATTTTCACATCTATTCTCATTATTTTCCCATTAGAGCCCTTAACATATTATTCAGTTATTTTAAATTTCCTGCCTAATATCAAAATCTCTGTCATCTGAATTGGTTCTGGTGATTGCTTTATGGCTTCAGACTGGATTTTGTTTTTTGGGTTTTTTTCCCCCTTTTGGCATGTCTGGCAGTTTTATTGTTGAATGGTTGGCATATTACATTGAGTCACAGGAACTGAATTAAACAGGCCTTTGGTATGAGGATTTATATTAATCTAGCTAGAGGAGCCAAAGATGGCCTCTGTGCATCGGTTGTTCACTAAATTGCTTATTTATTTCTTCACAGTAAGCTGAGACCCATTAGGTCACAAGCCCACAAGTGCTAATTTTGACTTTTTACAGTCTATATTAGGGTTTTCCAGAGAAACAGAACCAAAAAGAGATAGAATCAATAAGGTATATGGATCTCTCTCTCTCTGTGTGTCTATATATATGAAAGGGAAAGAGAGAGAGAGAGAAAGGGAAAGAGAAAGAGATTTAATAGGGATTGGCTCACAAAGTTATGGAGGCTGAGAAGTCTCACAATCTGCCATCTACTAACTAGAAAACCAGGAGAGTTGGTGGCATAGTTTAGTCTGAGTCTGAAGTTTTGAGGATCTGGTTGCTGATGGTGTCAGACCTGATGTGAGTCTGAAGGTCCAACAGCTGGGGACACCTGTGTCTGAGTGCAGAACAAGACGGATGCCTCAGCTCAAAAAGAGAGTGTGAATTCACCCTTCCGCCACCTTTTTATTCTATTTGAGTGCCCAACAGATGGGACGATGCCCACCACACTGAGTAGGGCCATGGGACTTACTCAGGTCACCAATTCAAATACTGATCTCTTTTAGAAACATCCTCATAGATACGAATAGAAATGACATTTTACCAGCTATGGTAGTGAAGTTGACACATATAATTAACCATCACAATATCCAAATATTTTTTTAAAGGGCCCAAAGAGCTGGATTTTTTAGCCATTTAAACTCTACTCTGCATACCCTACACAATCTTACCGAGCATCTGCTGGCCATTGACTAAATAAAGTGTAAGATGCCAAGCTGCTAGGCCTTTTGGCCACGGAGACTGGCCACCACACTACTGAGCAACATCACCTTGATGTATACACCCCTCTTTTTTCCCCTTCTTTTCTAGGGTTTCCCTTGCTCTCCTCCCCTTCTGAAGGGGTGGCCTCTCCTCCTACATAACTGTGTCCAGGTGCTACCCAATAAAGCCTGTTGGGTGTTATAGCACTGCCTCTTGTGGTCATATCTTTTTCACTGATCACCTCCAAAATCTCTTTAGCTCCCAGCAAGGGGTTGCACTATTTTCAGTGTTTAATGTAGCTATAAGTTCCAGAAGCTTCACATTCATTCAGAGTCCTTCTTTTTGTCTTCTTTCTTGATTTTGGGCTTCCCTAAATAATCCACCTCAAAGAGAGTCCTGCAACTATTTCAGCTTTAATCCACTGAAGAACTTTTGGTGTGGACCTAAGGTGTGGAGAAGTGGGGTCATTCTATAATTTCCTAAAGAAATCCTAGTCCTTTAATGAGACTGTATCTTGGGAATGTGACTTTTTCCTGTGTTTCCTATAGGTGAAACTTCATGTTCTCTGCTCCTATTTTCTTCTCTGTCTGTAGCATTCCCGACCTATTACTTAAATTCCCTTTCTTTTCTTTTCTTTTCTTTTTTTTTAAGACTTTACTTATTCATTTGAGAGGGAGAGAGACAGAGCACGAATGGAGGGAGAGACAGAGGGAGGAAAGGACTCCCCGCTGAACCAGAAGCCGTACATGGGGCTTGATCCCAGGACCTGGAGACCATGACCCGAGCCAAAGGCAGATGCCCAACCATCTGAGCCACCCAGGCATCCTAAATTCCTTTTCTTATTGACTATGTCCCCTACACTTTGGTGAAATAGGAAAATTAGAGAGGCCTGCAGTGAGAGAAATACCCCTCATCAACTGGAATCACACTTCTGTAATACATTTTCCCCTGTGAAATAGGCTCTTTTTGTGAGGAAAGCTCTGTGCATATTTCACAATGATTATCCCTTTATTCTACCTGCCATGGCCATGAGGGATCTGTCTTGGGTCTTCACTGCAAGGACGATTGGAGTCTTAGAGGTGGAGCCCCAGCATGTATGCAGCTCTTAAAGACTTGGCCGAGGAGCTTCTCCTCATTTGCCGGTCTATGCAGACTCTAGCTGCTCATCAGACTCACTACCAAAGTGTTCCCTTTATTCCCAGCTCCAAAACCTTCTGTTTCAACTAAGCACGTCTTGGCTGTGACTCTGGCTATGCCTCACTTTCCAGATTTTGGCAGTTTGCCCTAGAAACTCAGTTCATTGATGGGTCCAAGAAAAGTCATTGATTTTCAGTTCATCTGTTTTTTGTTTTTTGTTTTGCTTCTTTTCTGATTGTAAGCTTTTTACATGTGGAAGCTGAGGAAATCTGACTTTTAAAGTTACTTTTCAGCTTGACTATTGTCATGTCTGTTTTCTCTGAGGCGATTTTTGTTTTCTCTTTTCTCAGGAGCAATGATCTTCAACTTTAAGGTCTGTTTTTAATGGAGAAAAGTGTATGCAAATTGAAGGCTAGGAAGATAACTACAGATTGTAAAAAACAGATCAGATAGTATATCATAATGATATAATTCTACTGTCTAATGTTATTCCTCTCAGTAATGAACCTGGCTGATGGGAGGTATGTACGAATAAATAGCAATACCGTTTGCTACTCATGGTTGTCGTAATAAAGGGGATCCAGAACTCAGTTTGAGGTAATCAGGAAAGACTGAAGAATGTTAAGGCTTTCAAGATTTTATCATTACATTTCAAGAGTTTATAATTAAAATAAGAATTTTAATGAGATAGAGTGAGAGAGAAAATATATATCCCCTAATATTCAAATAGTATCAGTAGAGAGGTGATCATTTTATGTCTTGGGTACATAAAATTATTCCATGGGCAGAAAACCTTATTGATCAAATAATACATTTTGGTATAAGAGGATGAGAACACATCTCATCAAAACACAACCTCTAACAAAGTTGCTTGGTAGAGTTTGAACTCAGAGAGTTTTGAATAAAGAAAAATCTAACAGCCAGCTTGTATAAGAACATGTGTCCCAAGCATCCAGCTATAAATTGCTAAAAAAAAAAAAACACAAACACAGAGCATAGTTCTGACTCTTGTGAGGTTCAAACATGCTTCGTAACAACTCTTTGTTAATGCTGACTTTCAAGCAAGTATGTTTGGTAAAATCAAGGTGAGGGAATGTGGGTATGGCTTACACTAGATTATTAGGACAAAATCTGTATCCTTAAGGAATGTCAATTTTATTCAGAGAAATAGCCAATGTGCACACACACTCAAGATTAATAATCTTTATATGAATTAGTTTTAAGTTACTTTACTTAAAGAACTTAAAAGTAATTTCTTTATAGAAAATATAAACGTGTACAAAAGCTTCTGAAAGAAATTAAAAAAGTGGATACTTTGGGGATTATTTAAGTATTAAATGTTTTGATTTTTATTTTTAATTTTTGAGAGTTTATTAAGTGTTTGATATGGAATCATGATCCCATGGGTTTTCTAATAATTCTGTGCTATTTTGTCCAATGATAATGGCATCTTCTAATTTTTTGTTAGTGATCCCTTTTAGGAAGTTTAATCAGTTTGTACTCTATCACCACTATCTAGTTAAAAATACAATTTAAAAGTTTGAAGGCAGACACCCTCTAGAAGTTCTTCAAAAACTGTTAATAAAGAAAAGTTATTAATAATAGCGATTTCTGTCTATTATGTACTGAAGAAATACATGGAAGACACTGTGCTTTAAATTCAGTACCTTGTGTAGACACCGTGACAGATTGACAAACTTATTATTATTCTCATTTCAAAGCTGGTATCATTGAGAATAGGTGAGTCATCCGAAGTCAGTTAGCTAAGGAATACAAGATGTGAAGTTTACAATCTATAAATATATCAAACTCCAGATTCATGTCGTTAACCAAAATGTTATGCTGCCCTTTGGACGGAGGGTAGAAGGAAAAGCTTGGAGTTCATTGAATTGTAATAATACAGTGGAAGGAGGGGAAGACAAGTCAGTTCTGGAATGCTGTCCCTTTTCCCTCCCTTTTGCCTGATATTTTTCTTTTCTTTCATACCACTTGGTTAAGCTTGATATTAATTGCATAAGTAGTATAGGAACACTTTTTTTTTTTTTTTCTGTTCCCTTTTACTACTTTCTTCATGCAGATGTTTTGGGCCTGTGATGACATTCCATTCGCATATTTTTTACTGTATTTCAGATCCCTAAAGTCAGGTTTCTTTCTGAGGTTTTACAAGAGCATGCAAATAAGATTTTTAAACCAAGAAGCCTATATCAGAAGAATTTCATATGCTATATGATATACTTTTTTGTTATAGGTGAGCAGAAATTTTGCAATAAAATGTAAACTATAAGCATAACTACACACCTTGTTTCAAAATGATACATACTAAGAATTGTGGTAATCCCATATGCTTCATTTGAGAGAGGAGAAAATGACATAGGACAGCTGCAGGAGTATCCCAGGATTTCTCTTGGGAATTTCATCAAGATATTTTTCTTTTAAACTTCTTAATGTTTTGAAGCATCTTAGCCTCAAGCGAGGAGAGTATGTGGGGTGGCCACCTATTTAAAGATGGGCAGTGGAAGCACGTTTTCTGTGCACGAGTAGCTAATGCCCTCTGCTTGAAGAGCTTTTCCCTCTTCCACTTCCTGTCAACACCTGGGGTGTAACTCTTTCTCCAGATCAAGTCTGTGTACCTTCTGCTCCCATGTGGAGGCAAACAGTCTCGCTGGTGATGCCTGACTCAACTGGATAAACAGTATATAGGCTTTTGGGGTTCAGTTCCCTGATCTTTTTGTACACCTTGGCTCTGTGTCACTTTCTTGCCTGGAATCCACCATTTCCGGCCCCGAGCACTCCTGTGTCTTTTACTTCTTGTAGCAGCATCCCCGTGTGTATTCTTGAGTCCTGGATTTCTTCTTCAAGCTAACCCTGCTCTCTTCCATCTTTCGGCAATTCCTCCTGGCTTTGGTGTACCAGAGCCTTCCCACTTATTCAGCAGAGACCGTGCATCATTACATAGGTATGCTGTCATTCCCAGGTTTGGAGCAGACGCTAGAGATGACCCCACCTTAACTTAACTATCTGCTCTTCTCTGCCTGATTAATTCCCATGCCTCCTTTCAAGAGTCACAGTTGCTGTTATGTATTTTGAAATCTGTTTAATTAATTTCTGATACTCAGTGTTCTTATTGCACTCTGTTTATCTCTATTAACTGTACTAATCACTTTATAACAAAACCACTACTGCCTGCCTGTTTTAAGCTTCTGGTTCAAAGAACACAATTGCTTATTTTCTTATCTAAAGCCCAGTCTTGAATACAAAATTGTTATTAATAAATATCTTTTGACCTTTTAATACAAAAAAGATTTAACATGAAATACTGATTTAACATGAAATACTGAAACAATTAACATTTATTTAGTTAAAAGATTAAGGGTACCTGGGTGGCTCAGTTGTTAGGCGTCTGCCTTCAGCTCTGGTCATGATTCCAGGATACTGGGATCAAGCCCCGCATCAGGGCTCCCTGCTCAGCCGAGAAACCTGCTTCTCCCTCTCCCACTCGCCCTGCTTGTGTTCCCTCTCTCTCTCATTCTGACAAATAAATAAATAAAATCTTAAAAGATTAATTAAAGTAAAATAATTGGCATCCATAACGTTTTTTTGGATATCCATATTCATATTATATATGCTTTTCAGTTGAATATTTTAATTATAAAATAAGTAGTGGTGGGTAAACAAAATTTGTCTGTTTGCCCTGGAACTAATTGAAGTAAATGCCTAGAGTCCTCTAACGTTATAAAACTTCGAGTGAAAGCTATTTTAGCTTGTGATTTAGGTTTACTCTTATAAGGAAAGAAAAAAAAAAAACCAACTTACCAATCTCTCCCTTCCCAAAGGGACAGTTAAAGAGCAGTATATTCAGCAATAGTGATAGGAAATATTTTCTTTACATGGTTGTAGTGCAGGAAGCACTGGTAATTACCAGTCTGGAGGTGAGTTAGAAAATCACTGATATAATAAGATACAATTGAACTCTACCTTCAGGAGAGGCATTACTTCCGAACACAAAATACTCTCCGGGCAGAAATAAGCAATCGAGTCACAGATACTGAGTTGGAATGTCACACTATCAGAATAAAGCCCCGTGAACTGAGCGCATCCCAGGGATAGCATACTAGTTCTTGTTTTGTTTGTTTGTTTTTCCTTACCGAAACTCTTCTTTTATTCACTTGCACACTTTCAAGAATTCAATAGATTTTTTTTTTAACCTCTAAGTCACATTAGAGTTCTTCTAGTCCTATCTTTTAATGAGTTGGAAGGCTAAGACTGAAGGTCAGCAATAGCGGCAAAGCTGGATTCCAGACCGTGTTTTCTTCTAGCCCCATCCAGAAGTTTCTCCATAATCATCTTGAAGAGAAACTTTAACAGCAGCAGTATCCTTATACTTTTTCTGTTTACTTTTTAAAATATGTTTAGAAAAGAACCTTTTGACAAATACTACTCCAAACACGTGAAATACTACTTTTCAAAAGAGATCAAAGAATAGAAGAGGAAGAGAACCCAGAATATACCCCAAAGAGCAGATGGTGGTGTGGATTATGGGCCCAGAAAATGAACAGGTCAGGGTGCTTTTCAGCATGGCAGAGGGTGCTTTAACTTAAAAAAAAAAAAAAATCAGGTCGCAGTCCGAATCAGGACTCATGACCAATGCCAAGAGAATGGGATTGTTGAAGACAAGTAAAAGAACATGAGAGAAAAATGAAGAAAGGAAGGAGAGATACAAAGAAGAAAAAGAGTAGGGAATCACAAGTCAGATGACAGTGGAGTGCAGAAGCTTACGCTCACAATTACCTCTTTACCACATTTTTGTTCTCATTGAAGAATGTAAGCATTTTACCTAAAGTTGCAGCTTCCAAGTGGTCCATAGAAAATTTGATTTACATCTTTAAATATTTTGAAAAATAGTAGGTTTTTTGTTAGAAATTGCACTCAAGGGGCGCCTGGATGGCACAGCGGTTGAGCGTCTGCCTTCGGCTCAGGGCGTGATCCCGGCATTGTGGGATCGAGCCCTACATCAGGCTCCTCCGCTATGAGCCTGCTTCTTCCTCTCCACTTCCCCTGCTTGTGTTCCCTCTCTCGCTGGCTGTCTCTGTCGAATAAATAAATAAAAAATCTTTAAAAAAAAAAAAAAGAAATTGCACTCAAATAAAATGGGGAAATGTTATGTAACAAAAATAAATGAATAAAAATGTAAATGATTTTAGAGTCTCTACATGAAACTTATAAATATTAGACACCATGCTGTCTACCATGGTAGATCTGTATCACCTGCCATGAATTCATGGTAACATACGAAAATATAATACCTAGCTTTACAGTGTTCTATAAATAACCTGTATAAGATGCTTAGATGCTACTCTGTAAATGACTTTTATTTCTATCGCTCTGAATCTAAAAGGATAGTCTTAGAATTAAGCGCTTTTCCTCAGAAACATCAATGTAAGCAGAAAACTTCAGTATCACGCTTAGATATTAAATGATATTTCTCTTGACATCTTGCAAAATGGTGAAGTAAAATCCACTGGGGATTAATGGACAGGTGAAACCAATATTTACTTCTGAGTGGGCCAGGAATAGAACAAGAAGATAGTCCACACGTGTAGACACACACATGTTTTTAGTAAGGAGCAGGGAGGGAGACTAAGGGCAAATTGCAGTAAACGGTCTGATGCGTAACACTATGCCACCTGACGTTCCTCTGCTCTACTATGATGGTATGCCAGCTAGTTTAAAGTGGGTTGATATTTTCCAGTTATGATTAAGCTCACTGAAACTGATAAATGTTGAGCTTAAGATACCAGTAACTATATTTCACTCCATTTAATATCGAAACCTTCTAACTAAATGAAACATGTAAGGATCCATTCACAAAACGTATCCAAATAATACTCACCACTGCATAGTTTTCTTGGCTAATGATACTTCTAAAATCATAAGTCTACTTTTACTTTATTTTTTTTCTAAAAGCCATGGGAAAAGTCAGTGTTAATTTAAGAAAGCCCAACATTTCCAAAATATTTGAACTTATTTGAAATTATTTATAAGATTTTATTATTTATTTATTTATTTTTTTTTTTTAAGATTTTATTTATATATTTGACAGAGAGAGACAGCCAGCGAGAGAGGGAACACAGCAGGGGGAGTGGGAGAGGAAGAAGCAGGCTCATAGCAGAGGAGCCTGATGTGGGACTCGATCCCGGTACACCAGGATCACGCCCTGAGCCAAAGGCAGACGCTTTAACGACTGCGCTACCCAGGCGCCCCAAGATTTTATTATTTATAATAAAGTAAGTTCAAATATTTGAATGTTGGTTTCATGGGACTTCCTTCTATGGCAGAGACTAAACTTCAAAAAAAAAGTGTTATTGATATATCTATGTTTAATTATTTAGAAAAATCTCAAAAACTTTGTCCATTTTAACAAATACTACCTTCAGTGTTTCCTTAAACTAACAATAGCTCACTATGCAATTGTTAAAACCTAAGTCTTGTGTACTTAGAAATTGTGCCCCTTCATTTTTATCTCTTTTGGTACTTCATTTGTATCACAGAAGGAATTTTATTAAGATTTCACATTGTTTGAATAGAAATGTTCTGTGACTGTCAAGTATATTTGATGGACAAAATTCACTATGTTTTGTTTGTTTGTTTGTTTGTTTTTAATTTAAGGGGCGCTTGGGTGGCTCAGTCGGTTAAGTGTCTGCCTTCAGCTCACGTCATGATCTCAGGGTCCTGGGATCCAGCCCGGCATCAGGGCATCAGTCTCCCTGCCCCGCAAGGAGTCCAGGGAGTCTGCTTCTCCCTCTCCCTCTGCCCATCCACCACCCCCCCGCTCCTCTCTCTCAAAAAATTAAATAAAATCTTTAATTTTTTTTATTTAACTAAGTATTATCAGGCAAAGCCTATCTAACTCATTTGTAAAATTTCAGTCTCTACAGTTTTGAGTGATGAATGTATGTATCCTTTGTTCTCTTTCTATATCCTGTTTTCCAAAAAAGATATAATGGTTCTGACTTCACGAATCTAAATGTTCTGTACTGATTAGATTAGTTAAAGGCCAGCTCTCACTTAGGGACTAAGAGCTGAAGAGGTTGCTATTAAGCTATTGATAAAAATCTGGCTTAAAATATCAAAGCCGAAAACATTATACTCTTATCTTTCTTAACAAAATAACTGGATATTTCTTCCAATAAAAAGATTGAAAATTTTTACATTAGTTTGATAATATGCTTATTGATAAACAAGGTACTACATCTTTAAATCTTATAAAAGTTGCTAAAAGAAATTCTTTTATCCTATTTTTTAAAGTCTTTTAAAATTAATAGATGTAAACCATTTCTTGATGCACAAATTTATACAGTTAACTCTTCTAGCAAATAATTACCACATTAACAATCATAGAATAAGGTCCTATGATATTCGTATAGTAGGTATTTCCTAGCCTATTAGAATGCCACTATTATAATAATTGAGCCTATTTACATGAATTATTCATTTGAATAGTGAAGATCTCAATGCAGGAAAAAAGTTTTCCCAGCTTACATTGTCTTCTGTCTTCAGATCAGTGACCTTTGAAAAACAAACAAATCATTTATCTCAAAAATTATTTTCCCCAGCTAAAACATAACCTTTGTGTTGGAAAGATGTCATAATTAAAGGGAAATTTTAATTTATTTTTTATCCCCAAAATGATGTTAGCAAATCAGTGTGTGTGTGGGGGGGGGTGTCTATGGATGTCTCTATGACAATTTTCTATAGATTTTTTTCTCAATATAGAGATCTTTTGGGATTTTAAGGACTTGATATTTTCTAAATTTGGGCAAACTTACCGATAGATATTGGTTATTTTATTTTAGATAACTACATAATTAATTGCTATATTTAGTTAACATTTATAAATTGCAGGCCTACAAGCAACATTTACTTAGCATAAATTAAATGAATGTTTAAAATATAAGTCTCTATTTAAATGAAAATTGTATTTAAAATTAACTTTCTAATTGAGGGACTCCATAAGCTTTGAATAATGCTTTAAAAGCCTGTAATGAAGTATGAAGTATGATATACTTAGAAGAATGACCATATTTTATGACAATAAAGAATAAAGTCAATTATACAGTTAAGCCTGGGAAAGTGAATTCTCTACTTGGAAATGAATCATATTCAAAATATTGAACAGAATATCCCACCTGTGTTTATATGCTGTAGGCCATGTTAAGAAAAAGTTAGGTGACAAGTTTGACTTTTGTGTTAAGAACCGGAATTTTAAGAAAATTGTAGAACTTTTTCAAACGCACGTTGAAGAATGACAGCTGTATAGACCAGCTATCTTGACAACTATTACAAGTATCTGTCCATTATGCTTCATCCTGTCATTACCTAAATGATATATGTAACTAAGTGATATATATTTACACATATATATACATAATATACACATGCCTATATATATACATATATATTGTTAAAGAAGAATGGCTCTGACTAGAGTTAAACAGGCAAGGAAGACTTCATTCAGGACCATCATAATAAAGAGGTTGAGTTTAACTTCACTGAAACAAAAGACAGGAGGTTCATTATGCAGTGGGGTAAGCTATCGTCAAAAACTGGAGCGAGGTAGGGGGAAGTTGGTCAATGTGTTTAGGCCATCTGTGTTTGCTAATTGGCCCTTATCAAAGCTAGGTTTCTGCTGTCCTGTAGATTTGGAGCTATGGACCTTATCTTTCTTGATGATGATTTGCAAAGGGATAATGGCTTTGAGGTCCTAAGAAAGCCATTCTTGGATTGTAGAACTGGTAAGAGGCTGAGAAGTTACATCAAAAAGGCAAAGAAAGAATTTATAATTGCTCATTTTCTAATGCAAGTGAGCTAAGAAAAGGGAAGTCAGGGGTATAAAGATAGGAAGAAATCAATCTCAACTTTAGTCAAGGCCATCTTGGTCAATATCTGTATATATTAATTATGACTGCAAATATTTATTTCATCATATGAAAGCAGGAGTATTCACAAATAGAATGATATTATAGATCACTGAGTATTTTTAACATTCAAAGTATTATTTGCTGCCAAAATGGAAATTTTTTTTGAAGTTGGAGTGCGTAATTTGCACTGCCACTTCTCTGCTAATTTCCAAAATTATCTAAATTTCAAAATATCTTTTGGACATGTCTGGTTGATTGTTTTGTGGTACTTGTCAGTCAATATAGCCAGAACTAAGCTTTTTTTATTACCATTGTTTTGCTGCTGTGGTTACTACTTTGTTTACTATTTTTATTAATATCATTACCATCATTACATTAATAAGAATAAAATTGTTCATGTTCATTACAGCACGTACATGCCATCTTCCTTCTTCCCTCAGTGCACTGAAGGGCCACATTCTGTAAACTCTTTTTCCACATCATAGTTGGTATATGGCACAGGGCTTCTTGGATTCTATCTTCCCTCTCCTTCTCAAGGGACGTAGCTTTTTTCCATTATCTCCTTTGCATTGTTATTTTTCTTGTATATTTGCAGCTATTTAAAAAAAAATAAATCTTATACATGGATGTCTTTACTTTTATAAAGATTTCATTTATTTATTTGACAGAGAGAGAGCCCAAGCCGTGGGGAGGGGCATAGAGGGAAAGGGAGAAGCAGGCTCCCCACTGAGCAGGGACCTGATGCAGGGCTGGATCCCAGGGTCCTGGGATCATGACCTGACCTGAAGGCAGATGCTTAACCGACTGAGCCACCCAGGTGCTCCTGGATGTCTTTTCTTTTAAAAATATTCCCTATACTACGTATTTTACTTTAGCTCTAGCCCCATTTTTAGGCTCATGTTTATGGCAAAAGTTCTTGAAAATGTGTATTTATCACCAATATAGATTCCATTTTCCCAATTATACTTTACTTCTTTGTCTATTCCAACTTGCTTTTTACTCTTTATATGAATGTTCAATTGAGACTGATCCTAACATAAGAATGAATCTTTCTCTCTGAATTGCACTTCTGCCTTAATTATAAAATGGCACATTTTTCTATTCCACTCAGATTTCAAAAATATCATGCATTTAGATAAAATTTCCTAACAGTACAAATCTAAAATACCCACTTTATTTCAATTTTCTGCCTCTGGGCAAAATTTAACATTGTGCGTCTGCTGACTATCTGTCTCCTCCTATCTCTATAAAAGCTCCAAAAGGAGGACCCTGATGAGTTCATCATTGTAGCCATCTTGCCTACAACATGGCAAGAAAGTAATCTCTCAACAAGTAGCCATTGGATGAATAATGGATGATGGAGAAAATAATGACTATTTTCATCTCATATCAGTAGTAAACAAAGTACATCTCTATTTCGTGTCTGTCATACTCTCATGTCACAAATTAAGGGACTATCACATATCAAGTATTATTGAATGTTTACTCATATATGCGTTTCCTGGGGATGAGAGGAGGGAAAAGTCAAAGAAAGTCCTAGTGTCTTCAGCAGCTCATTGCATAAAGTTTTAGACAGAGTTGTAATGACCAAACAATAAATTAGTACATTTTAGATCTTCAGAATGTATGGAAAAATAGGGGAAGTTCAATAGCTTTCCTGTTTCAGGTGTAGACACTTCTCTCTAGTGGAACTCTCTGAACTGAGTGTACTGTCACCAGCTGCCTTTTGCTTGATATGTTCTATCTTCTTCTCTGGATTTTATACGGATGATGTCTTCAGAGTCAGAGGTTTTCGTTTTGTCTTCTTTATTATCACTCAGACATCCTCTTGTGATCTTTTTGGTAATATCAAGAGAAAGAACCTGCTCCTTGCTAACTTTGCTTTCATTTTCTGTATGAAATCTTAGAGATAAAGGGAAACAAGACAGACAACAGGAAAAACCAAAAAGCTGCCATTTATCTGAGCACAGAGAATCAAATCCAATTATCATTGACTTTTTTCTTGAGACCTTCTTTTTTTCTTAAGTCAGACAGTGTCTGCTGTGAAAGTTTAAGTGTCTATAGAATTTCAGTGTCTTAAATTATTCTTTACTTTTTGTTTAAAAAAAATGGTGAGGGTGACCACACCCTCTATACTTTACAAGAGGGCCATTATTCTAGTTCAAGAATAGCACTATGAAAAACAGACTATCCAACAACATCTTTGGTTTAAATTAATTTATATAACAATTTTAATGACATTTTATTGTTTCTTGTGTTCTTCAATGTGTTTTTATACTCTCCTCTAGCAAGATTTTTACTATTACTCATTTTATCCTACACCAGAGAGGAAGCTTTGTGTACTGGATGTCACTCCTGAAAGAATTACTTATATATTATTTGAACATAAAAGTAAATTATTATTTTTTAGGCAGTAAGATTATCTGACTCACCAAGAATAGGAACTCAAATTTCCTTATCTTTATCCACTCTACATAGTTGACTGCAGAGAATTCTTTGACTATAAAAAATGAAAGCTCATTGCCAAAAACGTTTATCTTACTAATGATAGCAGATAAACCATTGTAGATTTTCTATAATCAGCATCTTTATTATATTTGTTTTTCTAATGTAATTAGTCCTAAAAGTTGTTCTGCTTGCTCTTGCTTGATAATTTCCATCTCTAGTTTCAACATAATTTTTTTTTTATTGTGGCCACATGGCCAAAAAATGCTAGACATGTTTAATTTATCCAGAAACACAGAAAACATATTGTCAAAGAACTTGGGTTTTGAGTTAGAGTTCATGGCTTTATTTCCTAGTTCTTAAGCTTTTATGATCTTAAATGAATTATTTAATCCTTTTCTACCAGATAAAATCAATAAAATGTGAGTGATTATGATCTTTCCCAAGTCATAGAGTTGTTGTAAGGAAAAAAGATGCATTTAACTTATGCAAAATACACTTAGACAATGATTTGAACACAGCGCTCATTGATTATTATTATCAATTATAGGTATAGGACTCTACTTAAAGCTCTGTTATATTTTGAAAAATTTCCAAAACAATTTCTAAGTTTGAATAAATTGTATTACTACAAGAATAATGGCATTAAACAAAATCCATAAAATTAATACGTTAGAGTGACCCAACTAATTATAAATATTAAAATTTTACTTATAATTCAGGTTTAATTCACCCTACTATTTTTCCAGTATTAATGCAAATGTTTTATTCCGAATTAGTCAAAATCCTAAAAAATTTATCAAAGAAGAGAACAGAACTATTTAGTCATGAAAAAAGGAAAATTTGTGTTTGCAGTTTTCACTGAATCGAATCAGAAGCCTTTCTGATGTGAACTTTAAAATGCAGGTTATTGCTTGATCTGGTGAAATAAATGGTCAAGATGTGAAATAAGTTATATTCCTTACTATGGTCTAAACCATTTTAGGCATATAGCTTATTTGGAAGGTGTAGTAGAATATAAAGGTGTCAGTTATTTTAATTCAATCTGAAAACTAAGTAATGCAATATTCTTGAGGATATTTAGTGAAATGAGTCTTAAACTCAAATATCTACTCTGGAATGGAAAGAATACATTTATTTCTTACATCCATTCCTTTTATTAGACCTACCTCCTACCTTTATTATAATATCATCTGAGGATAGATGATATCCTCATCTATCTCAACTGCCCATGGTCAACAATCCAATTCCTATTACCTTCACATACGGTGAAGAGTTATATTTCCACAATTTCACAAGCGGGGAGGTATTTAAACATTCGATCCAGAATGACACAGTCATTAAAATTAGCAATGACTTCATGTCCCAAATATTTGGAATTTTGGACTAGCCCATAGTGGTCACTTGCCTTAGGGACCGAATCTGCCCTCTCCTATCCTGTGTTAGTTTAGGGGAACAGGGCTTTGCAAATGTGTCAGCTAGTTTGCAGCTGGTGTCTTCCACTAGGAGTACAGGTGATTCAAGTTTGGGGGAGGCCACAGGGGAAGCTACTCTGCTCCTTCTGCCTCCTGGACATCTCACTCCAGCAACAGTTCAGGACCCATGGCTCAGAGCTCACTTTCAGTCCCAGGACAAACTTTAGTGCCCCTGCAGCTCCTGCACTTTCCCATCTCAGCCCTGACCAGGCTGTGCACCAGGTCTTCCAGCCCTAGTGGTGACACCCCCAGCCTCGGCAGGGAGCACAGACTTCTGAGCTGAGCTGGTGACAGTGTCCTGGTTTCAGAGGAACCACTTTTTCTTTTTCTTTCTCAAGAGCACTTCTGTTTTCACCCTCAGCATATCTGACATCTTTAAAAGAAGGAAGAGCATCTTTTCAGGGACAGTTCAGCTGACATTTTTCTAGTCTGTAGAGAAAATGTCAAAATTGTCTCCAGGCCTATGGGTGTAGAAAATAGCTATGACAAACATACTACTTCTTAAAATCCAAGATTATGCAAACATTTAATAGCTGAAAGTATTTATTTTGCAGTTGGATTAACTGATACAGATAGAGATAATGAAAGGCACTTTATGTATCTATAATTATACATCTCTGCATTTCTAGCTATGGTATATTACATGTGTATATAATAGAGCATCACAAATAACTACACATAATCTATTGTATGCTAATCAATAGTCTTGATCCCATTTTGATATCAATATTTTATTAATAAAATAGGAGATCCATTCTTCTGCTAATAGTTGAACGGACCTGAGGAATTAAATATAAGCTAAGAGATCGGTCTGACTCATAAATAATTTGTCATTTGTTTTTTACTAATTGCAAAATGAATATATTTAGGTAAAATGTACACAGCATTAAAACAATTTTTATCTTCTAGTCTTTATAACTTATTATTTCACCTTTTTTTATTCTGGAGATTTTGCCTAAGATAGCTCTTTGTGGAGATTTGCTTACAATTCATTCTGATGTTTATGTAACACAATAAAAGGAAGTAGAATTTTTGAATGATGATTTGATCTGCATCTCTTACATGTATTCTTGGAATTCCTAGAGCTTTCTGTATACATTGAGTCCTGAGATATTGCAAAATTGTGTGACAATCAGTTGCTACTGGCTAATACCAGCTAATAGCAATTAATAATTTGTTAATTCTCTTTTTCCATTCTGAAAGTACAAATGGTTAATAGTCCCATATGGGTTCTTTTAAGTAATTATAATAGTTATGTAATTCAGATAAACATTGATACACAATCAAAATTTGCACGAATGTGATTGAGTCAGAGATCTTTGATTATTTTTATTTTTTTGAGTATTCTTGACACACAATGTTACCTTAGTTTCAGGTGGAGAACCTAGTGATTCAACATTGCTATACATGATATTACACTCACCACAAGTGTAGATACCATCTGTCACCTTACAACACTATTATAATATTATTGACTATGTTCCCTGTGCTGTTTCTCATGTCTTATTCATTTCATGGCTAGAAGCCTGTATCTCCCACTCTCCTTCACTCATTTTGCTGATCTCTCCATCCATTTCTCTCTGGCAATCATCAGTTTGTTCTCTGTATTTATAGGTCTGATTCCATTTTTTGCTTCTTTATTCATTTTTTTTATTCCACATATGAGTGAAATCCTATGGTATTCGTCTTTCTCAGTCTGACCTATTTCACTTAATGTAATACCCTGTAGGTCCATACATGTTGTCGCAAATGGCAAGATCTCATTCTTTTCTATGGTTGCATAATATTCCATTATATATATAACACAAATATATATACCATATCTTCTTTATCCATTCATCTATTGATGAGCATTTGGGTTGCTTTCTTACCTTGGCTGTTGTAAATAGTTGTGCAATAATCATAAGAGTGCATATATCTTTTCAAATTAGTGTCTTCGTTTTCTTTGGGAAAATAGCTAGTAGTGGAATTATTGCATTATACAGTATTTTTATTTTTAATTTTTTGAGGAAACTCCATTCTGTTTTCCATATTGGCTGCACCAATTTACTTTCCCAACAACAGTGCACAGGGTTTTTCTCTACATCCTCGCCAGCACTTATTCTTTTTCTTTCTTCCTTTCTTCCTTTCTTCCTTTCTTCCTTTCTTTCTTTCTTCCTTTCTTTCTTTCTTTCTTTCTTTCTTTCTTTCTTTCTTTCTTTCTTTCTTTCTCTTTAATTCTAGCCATTCTGAAAGGTGTAAGGTGATATCTTATTACAGTTTTGAAATTCATTTCCCTGATGCTGAAAATATGATTGAACATCTTTTCATGTTTCTGTTGGTCAGCAGATCTTTCATTCACATATTTTGATGCACTCACAATGTGTCAAAACTTGGAAATACCAGTGTTAAAGAAGAAAAACTATGTCACTGTCCTTATAGAGCACATGGCATAGGTAGAAAGGAGACAGAAAATAAACTAGTTAACTGTGCCAGGCAGATTTAGAGATGTAAGTGCCATGGTGAAAAACATGTAAGATAATGTAAGTTTAGAGAGAATGAAAGGAAAAAGCCTTTTAGGAGGCTCTAAGGAGATACTTGAGTTGAGATAATGAACATTAAAAGGTAGGAATGTAGACTCAATGCAATTCCAATCAAAATCACAATGGGTTATTTTATGGATATCAACAAATGGATTCTAAACTTGATGTGGAGAGGCAAAAGACCCAGAATAGCCAACACATCATGGAAGGGGAAGAACTGAGTTGGAAGACTGATATTACCTGACTTCAAGACAAACTATGGTGCTACAGTAATCAAGACAGTATGATTTTGGTGAAAGAATAGATGAAGAGATCAGTGGAACAGAGTCCAGAGATAGACCCTCATAATTATAGTCAATGATCTTTGACAAAGGAGCCAAGGCAATGTAATGGAGCAAAGATAGTGTCTTCACCAAATGGTGTTGAGGTAGCTGGATGCCCACATGTTGGTAATGGGGGAGGCTGAGCATGTTTGGGGAAGGGGTTATATGAAAAATCTCTGTACCTTCATCCCAATTTTATTGTAAACTTAAGCTGCTCTAAAAAATAATGTTTTTAAAAAGTATTGATGTGGTAATCTGAAGAAAGAATACTTTGAGTAGTGAGAAGAGCAAGAAGAACAGCCATGAGAAGCAAATGAGCATTGCCAATTAAAAACAGAAAGAAGGGCACTGTGGCTAGAGCATAGTAAGTGATGAGAAAGTAGAAAGTGTCAAGGTCATTGAGGATTTTGCAGGTCATTGTAATGCTTTGCATCCTATCCAAAGTTTGTTAAAAATCCATTGGCATGTTTGAAACAGTGAAACTGTATGATCTGTTTTACATTTTTATTTTTTTAAAGATTTATTTTATTTATTCATTTGAGAGAGAGAGAGCATGATTGAGGGAGGGGCAGAGAGAGAGGGAGAGAGGGAATCTCAAGTAGACTCCACACACAGGCCAGTGCAGAGCCTAATGTGGGACTCATGACTCTGAGGTCATGACATGAGCTGAAATCAAGAGTCAGATACTTAACTGACTGAGCCACCCAGGTGCCTCCTGTTTTACATTTTTATAGCAGAAGATTAGTGCATATGTAGATGGGAGACTTTAGGAGACCAAGAGAAACCAAGAAAAATGGTTTAGAGTTTATTGTGGTAGTCCAGGTAGACAGTTAAGGGAAGAGATACATAATATTTAAGAAATGAATTATCAAGAAACCTAATGGTACAAAATACATTAGGGTGTTCCAGGGACAAACTAATTATGTAATTATGAATACAAGCATGGTTTCTCTCTCTCTCTCTCTTCCCACCCCCATGGCATTTCCTATTTGCTACTTAGCTCCTTTGTTACTGATTTTTCCTTGAAAACTCCCTTCTGTAAAAAGGCTCTTAGTTCTTATCCTCTCGAGGACTGACAATCTCATGTCTTTGTGATAACAGATTGTTCCAAGATTTCACTTTATAGTCGGAAAATACACTCTGACTCAATCTCTATGTGTTGTAAGTCAACACTTGAGACAGAACATATGGTTGTGTTGTAATAATTCTGACTCTCACTCCTGATCCAATCACATTTGGTTCAAAAAAGCAAAACTCCATAGTCTAAATATTAAACACTGAGGTGCACACTAGACACAGGGTAATGGAGTCCTTCTATATCTAGCAGATATCTCTGATACAAATATTGTGAAGTCAAGTGATTGCCAAACTTGCTGCTGAAGCATTTTGGATAGGTAGGTGTGTTAGTTTTCTATAGCTTCTCTGACAAATTATCAGAAATGTAGCAAATTAAAACAATACCTATTTATTATTTCAATGTTCTCTAAGCCAGAGGTCTAGGCATAATAAAGCTGGTTCTCTGCTGGTTTTAACAAGAGCAAAATCGAGGAGTTTGCAGGACTGCATTGCTTCCTGGGAGTTTGGGGGATATCAAGCTCACTCAGATTTTTGCAAAATTTAGTTCCATACTGTAAAAACAAAAGTGTCTTCACCTTCTTTCTTTCTTTTTTATTTTCCCTCTTCTCTTTCTTCCTCTCGCTTCCTTCTTTCTTCCTTCCCTCCCTCCCTCCCTCCCTTCCTTCCTTCCTTCCTTCCTTCCTTCCTTCCAACTTCTTTCAGTTCATTATCTCAAGTAAAGTACATTTTTAACTCACATATTGATTGATATACACTCTGAATACATTTGTGTCAAGTTCCTACTTAGAATAGACTCTTGCTTCCTAACAATTGAAAAATGGATCTTGATGTAAAGTAAACTAAAAACTGGGAAAGAACAATTTCTATTAGTTACTTGAAGGCATATATTACCTTTGTCATTTTAAAACAAGACACTTTAAATATTATTATAAGTACACCCATTTTCTATATACATATTTTAAAATGTATATATATACAAGTTTCCGCACATGTTAATGGTTAGTACCGCTAGATAACAGCAGCCAAAAGCAGAACACACTGAATGTAGAAAGTTGTATAGAATTCAGTAATGTATGTGAAATTCATTTCTTGGTTTGGCCAGATGCTGCAACTTGGGGGTGTTAATCCAGAGGTTTCCCAAACTTTTGGGGGAAAAAAGACAAAAAAAAAAAAAGAGAGAGATTGAGGCAAAGCCATCTGTCTTTGATCTTCTACAGTTCATGCAAATTCAACAGTTGTCTTTCTGTCTGAGAATTCTTTCTCAATTTTTAGAATTCAGTAACCTCAAATCTTCCTAATCCCCGTTTTCATTATGATAGTCACTCTGATTGATAGTAATACCACATTGTACCTTAGATACCTGTATTATTAGGAATTTCAAATGTCCTTTAAAAATATGTTACCAGTTTAACTAGAATCATGATCGATTTTGTATTCTAGTAGTCGAACTATGGGTGTGTGAATGACTTGTCCCAATCCTCTACCCTTTATTTTATTAAGAAATTTTATAAAATAGGAGATTTTTTGAAATACAAATACTACACTATGATAGAAATAGAAAATCTATTTATCATATTTTTCTGGGTTCTTTATGAACTTAGCACTAAACCTTCTTAAATTAAAAAAAAAGAAAAGAAAAGAAAAGAAAAGAAAAGAAAAGAAAAGAAAAGAAAAGAAAAGAAAAGAAGGAGGAGGAGTTAAAAATAGCCATACTCAGACCAGCACTATTGTAGTGGCTCTTTTGTGGGGGGAAAATGACAGAGAAAGTTACAGAAATATACAGAAATAGAGCATGAATAAATTAGATAGGTAGATCTCTATGTACATAATTGTATATATTATATGTATCTCCAACATATACCTATATATTATGTATATATATATAAATTATATTAGAGATATATAATTATAGAGAAAATTCCAGATAGACAATATATGATTTCTTTCTTCTCAAATACATGTGTCCTCTGAGATGGAAACAGATATTGCAGTTTTATATAAAGGTGATATAAAATATTTAATAACAGTTTGATTCAACAACAACAACGAACAAAAACAAAATAAATGCCACTCACCTGGATGGATTTTAGCTGTCACAACTTGTTGCCAGCTGTACATTAGCCCTGCTTTTAGTGAGGATGATGTAGACATAATCTTGTAGACAAATGATTTGTATCAACTACTAAGGAGACGTCTACGAATATATAACTGATGACTCTACGTAAGTGATAAAGTTTACATTCCAAAACAATAATTGTAAATTTACGGAGATAAGCTATATGAATGAAAGAAAAATACTACAAATGACTGCTATTTAGAAATAAAATGTGTTTCAAAGAGGGCAGTATAAATTGAAGATTTCAGGAAGGAAAGAAAATTTGATCATGGTTAACTATTTCCATTAATATGAAAAATATCTTCATGAATAAGTAAAATAATGTTATTTATAGAAGTAGTATGTACTTCAATATTTACACCTTCCTTGGAATGAAATAATTTTTGAAAATGTCATTAACTGAAAGTGTGGTGTTCCTTTATACAGATTTAACTCCAATTATTTGGAAATTGCCATATTATAGATAATCACTTAGTCCAGGCTGAAGGATCCTTAGTAATACTTTCAAACAAAATTGCAAGATGATTTCAGCAGCACAGAAAAGAATGTTGACCCTCTTCTTCATTTTTGGCTGAAAATTACCTTTCCCTTTTACTTGAATGATGTCATATATTTCTTTCCATCATAACTTGAAGGAGGAACAGTGCAAAACCATGTGGGAGCTGGCGTCTGGGTTTCTTTAATCACTGAAGGGATATTGTGCTCCTTATGCAATCAAAGACCTTCACAGAAGAACAGATACTGTCCCGTTGATTTGATCATTGTGTATAAACTGAAATGACTCCTAAGCCCTTTCTAGTTCGAAGGGAGTAGGTAAACATAAAAGATACTTGTTTGCAATTTGATTAGGAAAAACAGAACACTGGTTTTGAGGAAACCTACAAATATCAGTTTCTTGCACTTATTATACTCTTCCCCACGGTGTTTTTCTTTGTGCAGTCCTCCGATGCAAGCACCAGGGCCTTTGGAAGGGAGTGCTAGAATATACATCTGAATCCTCGTGCTTACTAAACTGCTCCTTGACCTTTGCAGCCCTGGGCTTTTTTACAATGTTTCTGTTAGTGTCATCTGATTCCTGGGCTGTTTTGTCAGGCTTCAAAGTGCTGCCTGGCGCAGAGTGGTGCTCAGATAGATTGACTAAACTTTATTTCCAAGCTATAAAAGATATCCCATGGTTTTAAGTTATGCTAAATCTTTACTAATATTACAGCACTGGTGTTGCAAGCATTAGATCTGTAACTCAGAGAAGAATTTTAAGCTCTTCTTTTCCCCATCATTTAACTTTCAAACAATTTTTGTATTTGAATTTAAAGATTCCATTTGTTTCCATCAGTGAGGTGGCTGGGCTGGTTCGTGCAGGCTCTGATGGCCTTGCTCAAGTTACTCCCCTGGGGTGGGACCCTGTAGAAGTCAGCCATTGATTGTGCTTGAGGCCCCCGGACCAGTGAGCTTTCTACCTTTAACACCAGATCTGTGTGTGCTCTGGTCTCAGTTCGAGTTGATGCATCTGCTGCTTTTTCAAGGGCTCTTTCCACGGCGGACATGCTGAGAATGTGCATGGTCTCCCGAGGGACAGTGGTTTTAGCTCACTCCCTGAATATTTTCTCTGAGCTCCCCCATGAGCTTCTGAGTGGTCTGAGTCTATTGGCATCACACACAGCTGTTAGCTTCCAGTGACTGTCAGCTGACTGACTGTCATTTCAACAACATCCCAGAGACATGCATTGTTCCACAGCCTGATCCAAAGAGAGGTCAGCCGCTTAGCAGAGTCGGAGCCATGCAGCTTGCTTTGTCTGCATTTCCCTTGTCAAATCCTCGGATTCACTTTCCCCCAGTTCTGGGGCTTGTTTTTGTTCTTTGTTTGGTCATTTAAATATTTATTTAGTCACTTGGCTGTGAAATATGTTTTCCTTACAGTTTGTACTTTCTGATGTCTCTGCTCAGACGTTTTCCTTTATTTTTATCTTTTATCCTGGCTTCTTAAATGTCACCCCTGGGTCAACATAAGCCACTTCTGGGTCAAGGGCTATGATTAAGCTCCCTTAGCCAGCTTGATTTCTATTCTTGGACATTGGACACATGTGTGCTTTGGGGACTGCTTTCACAGTTCAGCGTTGAACCCTGCCTTGAGCCAGGGGCTGGTAGCTCAGAGTTTCTATCTCTGGTCCCTTCTCCAAGGATGCAGCCGTGAGCATGCACAGTCTTCCAGCGCCCCAGGAATGAGTGTGATTTATTCACACACCCAGTTTCTCAGGCACTGCATTTGGCTCAGAGCAGTCTATTGTTCAGCCAGTGTTGTCCTATTGGTTCTCTTTCTCTGGAGAACCCTCACTGATCCCTTGAGCCAAGGACTGAGGGCAGCTTTACAGCCTGAAAAAGTCAAGGGAGCAAGTGGTCTAGAGCTTCCGGGGAGGAGCACAGCCCCGCCAACACCAGACTTTCAGCCCAGCGCACCTTGCTTCAGTCCAATCATCTACAGAACGGTGAGATAATACATAGGTGCTGCTTTAAGCCACTAAATTTGTGTCAATTGATTATGGCAGCAAGAGAACACTAACACATGAGACCAAGCAGATCTATGCCATCCATGATTTAGATTCTTGCTACCCTTGGGGTGAATGAATGAATCGTGATTGGGGAGTGAAGAATTGGACATTTTATTGTCATTCTCATTTTCTATTTATTCTATTTATTTCTATTCTGTTCTGTTTATTCATGAGGTTAAGGTTAAGATCTAAACTTGAAATCCACTGGAGGAAAAAAAAAGTTTCTAAATAAAGGAAATGAACAAAAGAGAATATAAACAGGAATCTAAGGTATCATGAAAAAAAAAATTGACCTGAACAATGTTGAAAAAAAACCCACTGTGAATTTTTATGTTCAGAGTTTTTGAACATTTCCAGCAAATATTCACATATCTGTGAATAATTTCCAATATATATTTCTAGTACATATTTATGCAAAATAAATTCTATTTCTAATGGAAGAAAAATAAAAATGGCCTCAGATATCCCTCTTCTGACAATTAATACTTAGGAGACATTGAGAAAAGATATCCAGAGATTAAAATGAACTTTGAAATGCAAGATATTAATTCATATTAATCTTGTAACACATGTGTAATGATATTTGTTTTTAGGTACATAAAAACTGGTAGAATATACCACCTGCTAACCCATCTTGGGGGGAAAATACAAAGAACTGGCAAATATTATTCTTAATCTATAAAAAATCAATATAAATAAATACAATATTTAGAAATTTCCAGTACTTAATACTAATTTTGAGCAATGGAATATAAGTATCAAATGAAATAAATTTGGGTACACAAATTATAGCACATCTGTAAGATAATATAACATGTATCAATTTTGAATTATTATAATATTTAATTAGCAATATACACAATATATTGTTAGGTATAAGGCACACTTGAAATTGTGGTTTAATCTCAATTATAAATGTTTGGATATATTCTTAGGCAGACTTAGACATTTTCTTTATTTTTCACTTTTTTGTCTCTAAAGCATAGATATTGTTTTTGTTAAGTATAATAAAATAAATCTTCATTTAAAAGAGAATATACAAAGAGATGAGTCAACTACGCTCTGTTAAATACAATAGATTTGAGGGCACTTTCAGAAAAGAAACTAAACAAGCTATTTAATTTTCAAATATTTAAAGTGCTTTGTAAGATGAAGATGTTCGCAGATTTACATATTTTAATTTCCTGTGTATTGCAATTCATCAACTTACTTGCCAAAATATACAGATGCCCTTACATTATATTGTGTTACTTTAGATTTTATTTTCTAAAATTTGTATTGAATCACAAATCAAAAAGTTTGCAACGTAGTTTTGATTAATTTAAGACTCAGTAGAAGCTGTTTCCTGTTTTATGTTTGACAATAATTTAGCATAATATAAAGTGATGTGACATGAAGCAACATTCCTGAACAGAATTCAGGTCCATTAACAAGCTCCATTATAGAAACACAGCTACCTACAAATCAACCATTCTGTGTCAGTTTCATTAATTACTCTTTGGACATAATTGGTGTAATGCCATACCTTGTCTTACGGTATTTGAATTGTTAGGCTAGATAAGGCAAGGCACGATGTTGAAAAAAGCATAACCTAAATGCAATTTTTAAATTACTTGTATCAGAGTCTGCCACTCTAACAAGGAAGTGCTTTCATTTACTTTATGAAATTCATAAAGCAGATTTGTTAAATTTTTGAGTGAATATTTATTAACAGGTAATTCAAGGTAAATTCATAATTTCAAAAACAAATAATAAATATTAACAAAGATTTACCCTTTTAAAGATATGGTCATTTTCAATGTTATATGTAGAGATGGCCTATGTGCCTGCTTTTAAAAGTGTGCACTTTCTGAATTAATTTAATACTGAAATTAACACAAACTAACATTGAGGATTCTTTACATCACAGAGAATAGTCATTTACTGCTAAATTTATTATTTATAAAATAAGATTCCTCAGTGAATATGATGCACATAAATAACTTCCTATAATAATTTGACAGTACTTTTTCCTTATTATTAATGCAATTATGTTAAACAGAAGTATGATCGCCCATAAAATATTGAAAACCTGATCCTTAAATATAAAAATAATAATAAAAATAGTTCATCATAGTTCATCAATACTTAGTATATATTTAGGGTTTTTCTTCCTCTCCCCCCCTTCGTCTTTTTGACTAATTTCAATTAAGAAATAACTTCTGGTATGATTTATTTCTGGCTTTTGTCTAGAAAAAAAGAGTTGAAAAGTCACACATTGAAAAAAAGCAATAATTTCTCCATTTAAAATTCAAATGTATCCTCTTTCCCTTTCAGTTTTACTATTTGAATAGATATGTAATCACATTTCAGCCAAAATTATTATGAATAAATTTGTTCCAGCATCATTTTAAAAAATAGTTT
Organism: Ursus maritimus; assembly: GCF_017311325.1. Taxonomy (NCBI): domain Eukaryota; kingdom Metazoa; phylum Chordata; class Mammalia; order Carnivora; family Ursidae; genus Ursus; species Ursus maritimus. The sequence continues at coordinate 6,305,061 of NW_024424230.1, read as the reverse complement.
TTGTGTCAGCAATTGACTGTGCAAAATAGAATTAATAGAACTTTTCTAAGTACTCGATTTCATAAAACTGAAGTTGCCATTAATTGAAGATGCATAATATTGTGTATAAAGGAAAACAAAAATTTGCTACTAATGAAAGCATGATGTATCAGTAAGGTCCTGGGGAAAGACAGAAACCACAGCAGTTATTTGAACAGAGAAACTTAAATATGTCATAGAATTATTAAATAAGTACAACTTGAATTATCATTGAAGACAGATATAGATAGAAAGATAGATAGATGATAGATAGATGATAGATACAAAAATAGCTGAGAAACAATGGGGAGAAGTCAAAATTATTAAAATGTAGAAATCTAGAAGAAGGTACTCACAGGAATGTGACTCACACCTCTGAGGAGAAGACACACTTTACTTTCTCTGAAGTAAGGTCTTTGATCAGAAGAAACACTGCATGTTATACCATGACTGTACATAAGACACCCCATGTGGGTCTGGAGGCTGGCTGCTGGCAGAAAGCATCATGAAAGGGGAAGCAACTCCACATACAGAATACCTGTCTCTTTCAGTGAAGAGAAAGTCCTACCTCTACCAAGATGGAAGTGACCCAATGTAATTAACTGCCATCTGTTGGCTGTTGTCCTCCAAGATGTGATGTCACATTGGGGGCTCGGTGTGGACATCAGCTGTTGATAGATTAGGCACTCAGCACTAACAATACCCAGATAATCCTCAACGGGGAAAGTTTTTACCGTTGACCCCATGCGTAGTCTTCATTCCACCACCACAACCACTTTGTTCATGGACTCTGAGCAAACAACGAAGTGGCTGATAACAGAGGAGGCTGGCATAGCTACAGAGCACGCATCTTGGCAACCTGGTTGTTGAGAGCCTCCTCTGTAATACATGCCTTTGGTGACATTCACACTGCATGCAAATGTTACCATGCTCTCTGCTCTCTGTCCTGCTGATACAGCTATCCATACTAACGCCACCCTAGATTTCCTGGTCACCATTCAATCCATTTGGATTTGTTTTTTCAAGTCAAAAACATTGAGACTAAAAATTAACAAGCTAAGAGGAATCAATGTAGATTATTGCTTCTGCTCATTTCTAAGTCCAGGACAACTGGACACCCAAATATACCACCCGAAGTACTTCCTACCCGGAGAGCGCACATTAACCACGGTTTCTCAGTGCCACTGTTGAATCGTGCTGTAAAGATCCCGCCTTTTTGTTTTTTTTTTTTTTTGGTTAATGTCAGTATAGTTTGGTCAGCCATCTCTTAATTAGGCTTGAGGTTTTTTGTTTGTTTCTTTACCTCATACATCAGTTGTTTGTAAAGAACGGTTCATGAGGCCACAGATGAGTATTTAGAGGAGACAATGCGTCAAGAGTCACTGTAGGAGTTTGAGCTACCTGGTTACGTAACTTCGACCTCTAATTGCTCTTGAGGCCAACTTATTATATATCAGTGCCGTGATAATAGAATGCGTGTTCTGCATATGCAGTATTATGATGTTGTGGGTCAGGTAAGCATAGGTCATGATGTAAGATCAAGTTACTTAATGTCCTGTCCTGTTCACCAATGTTTTTCAGCAAAAGGTATTGACCTTTCGAAGAGAGCAGAGATTTGCTCCCATACCCTAGAGTCTTGTGAGGGTTCCTCTAGGATACTCTACTGGCAAATTCTAACATGATGAGAGCTACACAGCCACGGTGTAGTTTAGAAAGTTCCAGCTCGAATGCCGTAAAACTGGCAAAGAAGGCGGATTTGGAGCTAGGACAGACACTGACTTAATGACTGGCCACATAGCATGTCATCTGTTGTAAGCCCACCCTGATTTTAGATATGTTAAATATATATGAAATATAATAAAGCTATGTATTTACTTATTTATTTGCTTGCTTGTTATTCAATTACTTATTTTAACACTTTTCTGAAGTAGAACATACAATAAACTCCGCATATTGAAAGCACACTATTTCAAATTTGACATATTTATACACCTGCAGCACCATCATGAAATCAAAGCAAGGAATGTATCCACCACCCTCAAAAGTATTCCACTCTCCCTAGACCCCTGTCCCTAGGCCACCAATGATCTTTCTATCTGATATAGTATATTTTATTTCCTAGAATTTTATAAAAATGGCACCATGCAGTATGAAATCTATTTGCCTGGCTTCTTTCTCTAACAGTATTTACTTTCCTTCATATTTTCTCCTGTATAAATGTTAATTCTTTTTATTGCTATGTAGGATTGAACGTGTGGGTGTGAAGCGGTGTACACTGATCGGTTTTTTGAGTGGAATCCAGGTTTGACTAGTGCATGAGTTTCTTCTACCATCTTGGGAAAATACCTAGGAACGCAATCCATAAATGTTATTCTTCATTTTCATTCAGGCAAAATATTTTAATAAGTTTGCTTTAAACTTCTTCTTTGACCTATAGTTTACTTAAAAGTCTCTAATTTAATTTCCATATTTTTGGAGCTTTTTTGGCTCTCTTCATTTTTTATTAAATGCCATTATGCTTTGAGAACATAAATTGCATTCTTTTTGTTCTTTTAAAATTTTTTTTAATGGTCAAAATATGTTTTATCTTGGTCGATGTTCCAAACATCCTTGAGAGAATGTGTGTTTTCTGTTGCTGGTTGGCTCATTAAATGACCATTATAGCAAGTTTGCTGATAGGGTTTTCAGGTCATTACATACTTACACATTTTGGGCCTAATTGCTCTATCAGTTGTTGAGACTAGCCTATTATAAACTAGAACCGGAGCTGTGAATTTGCCTATTTCTCCTTTCAGTCCTATCGGTATCTGTTTTATGTGCTACAGATCTCTGTTGTTAAATGCATAGTTGGGACTGTTGTGTGTTCTTTGAGAGTCACTAGCTTTCTCATTATGAAATATCTGCCTTTATCACTAATAATATTACTTGTTCTGAAGTCTGTTTTGTCAAATATTAATGCAACTACTCCCGCTTTCTTTAAGTCAGTATTTTGTGTGTTTGATCTTTACCCTCCATGGACTTTTAATCGAGCTCTATATTTAAAACACGCTTCTTATACATACTGTATTAAAGTCTACCACCTTGCTTGTTAGACATTTTACCTTTGTGCTTTGTTTCTATTTTCTTCTCTTTCTGATTTCTCCCGGTTAATTGAGCATTTTGCTGTTGTTCAGAGTGTATATTTCTCTGTGTCTCTTACACTTCTGTATATTTTCTGAACAAAGCCTTGGGCAGCTTTTGTTTCATGCTGCCCTTTCAAACACGTCTGTGGAGTGAACAGTCTTGGAAAAATGGAGAGATAGATGATAGATAGATGATAGATAGATAGATAGATGATAGATAGATAGATAGATAGATGATAGATAGATGATAGATAGATAGATAGATAGATAGATAGATAGATAGATAGATAGATAGATGATAGATAGATATAGATAGATATTCTTTCTGTGGGACGCTTTACCCAAGATAATAAAAATACCATCTCCTTCCAACACAAAGTGTGGACAGTTTTGATGGCAGCCCTCTCCTAACAGATTGGGGTTTCTTCTCTTACCACAGCCCACCATGTGAGCACGTGTTAAATGATACTTGACACATTGCCCTGTGGGAACTGGGGACAGAAGGGCATGCATCATGAATTGAATGGTTGTGTCTCTCCAAAATCCATATGTTGAAACCCAATCTCCAACGTGGTAATATTTGGAGATGGGCCTTTTGGAAGGCAATTAGAGTGAGACCTTATGATGAGATTAATGTTCTTATAAAAAGAGACACCAAACAATTAAAGAAAAAAGATTTGCTTGAGTTCCCCTTAAGGTAAAATACTAAGATAAGAAAACCATTCTTCAAAAGATAGTTATTATAGTTACTAATCACAATTATTTTAAATAATCTTGTTTTAGAGAATATCATGAAAAATGATTCAATATAGAGACAGATACGGTTTGGGCCAGTGGCTAATGGTTGGGTTGTCAGCATTCATCTTCCTCACAGGCATTTTTCAACCACAAAGTGAATGGCAATTGCTCATATTTGGCCCCTGGAAATGGATACATGAGGTCCTGCACAGCAGGATTTGTAAGGTTTGAGATCCTGCTCCCAAAAGGGGCACATTCTTGCTAGTGGTCACTGTAAGGGTCTCAAAGTAGAGATTGTAGCTGCCTCCAGGACACTTTTGACTCTCAATGGCCAGAGATTACCCCACTGGCTGGGATAATCCACCATGAAAGGCAGCAGGAGGTAGGGTTTCTTTTAAATAATAGGAGCAGTGAGAGATAAACAGAACTTGGGTCTTCAATTTGGGTGATAGCTTGTACTCCCATGTCCTGCTGTACTAATGAACAGTCCCACATAGCAACACCAGGCTGAAAATAACAAGGTTATCAAGAGCTCAGATGCCTCATGAATGAAGGGTTTGATCATACTACCAGGCAAGCCTCCAAGCCTGCTGAGCTGATAGAGAAGGGCAAAGGGAGTTGAGAAGGGAGAGTGGAGAAGGAGGGGATGGAAACCACCTCCATGACCACTGGCAGCAAAGGTTCTGTAGTTCAGACTAAATTCTCTCTGCTGAGTGTCCCCTCAGCAAGAAAGGGCCATGGAGACCATGGAGGAGGTATTTCCTGAACGTGTGTGGTGAGGGCAATTTGCGTGCCATAATGAGTCATCTGTAGTGGCCATGGGATGTGCCTCAAAGACCTGCAGATCTTTGGACTGAGGCTTCAGCTACTGCCCTCTGAAGTCAACTGCTGTATTTTCACTGGGGCTATCCTTCCCACAGGGCTGCTTCCTGCCAATAACCAAATGTCATTAGTCAACAGACTAAAGGAGACTCATCCTTGTAAGATAGGACAGTTCCTCTAATGGGTGACCTTGGCTCAAAGATGCTTCCCTGTGTCTGCTGAATTTTCCTTAGGCTATACTGTGATCCATGTTTCCATACAAAATTCCTCCCTCTTTCCATCATTTGAGGTCAGACTTGAATCACGGTATGACGCACTAGACCCCAAATAAAATTCTCTTTCTCTTAATTTCACCCAAATGTCTGATTTTCAGATTAATCTGCCAATAAACTCTTCTGTTATATCTCCTACTATGCCATAGGTCACTCCTCACTATTTATGATAATTTTTAATTTAATGAATAGCACTCTTAATGTCATAATTCTGTATGATATTTAAGTCTTTATTGTTGATCTTTGCAATAATGTAGTTTCTCAAATCCTTGAATTTCTCTTCTAATTTTCTTGTCGTGTGGTATACCTCGGCCACTAATTGTCACTGTCATGTACTAGAACTCTTTCTTACCAATAGCTTTAATGCTTTCATACTTTCAGTTTCAGATTTCCTGCTCTCTCTCCCTCTGCTTATTTCCATCTGTTACAATACTTGAACTATAACCAAGACACACATCCACAGGTGCTATCTCATTTTTCCTGACTTCGTGCATTTGGTATCTTCACTTCCCACCACAAATTCCATGAGCGGTTATTTTATTCACTCCCATGCTGAGAACTTCTAATCTTTGCCTGGTTAATTATAGTTGAGATTAAACCAATCTTGCTGTGTTGTTTGGCAATCGAAATTTGCTGGAAAAATATATGACAACTACGTTGATTAATTTCACTTTAAATTAATTTTAATGAATCTAAAATATGCCTTGAAGGTAATGTGGACCTCTTGAGGACCAACTTAAATGACCACATGTAAGATAATCTAGCAAAAACCAAAGTGATAAAGTTTGTGTCTGTAACCAGAGAAAGGTATGAGTGGGAGAATGACTGGTGTTTTAAGTGACTGCAATGCTCACTCTTGAGTGGATCCTTAGGGGATGATGAGAGTAAAACTGGAAAGTGGGCTGGTTCCTCAGAAGATGGTTGCATGGACGGGGCAAGGTGGTTAGGGGCCTGGACATCCTGAGAGTATATTCAGTAATGGATCAGATCAAGTCAGAAAACAAACAAACAAGGGTAAGGCTTATAAAGGAAAACAAGAACTAAACTCACAGAAGACCAAGAGTTAAATTCTTTTGAGAGAAGTCTTTGTAAGCTGGGAAGAGGTCATCTGATGACCCTCAGGGTGGTCTCCAGCAAATGAGTCTCTCCACCCCTTCCCTGTCCTTGGAATGTGTGTTGCTTCCCTTCCCTGCTCCTAGAAGCTGCCCCAAGGATGCAGTCTGGAGATAGAAACGTGGTGTTGAGGCCATCTGGAGAGTAAACATGACTGAATCCACTAAGTCCTCTCTCTATAATCTTTTAAGATTCTGGCTGGTGGGATAAAGGCTCTACTGGTCTTGTGTCCACCCAAGAGCAGCTTCATACTTAAGTTCCTTGCTCATTAAACCTGCCACCTACCAATATGGAGCGGCCTCCCTCTTTCCTCTGTCTCTTCTTCCCCTCCATGCAGGAAGCCTGTTTAAGATTACTCGCCAGAAGTGCCAGAGGAGCTTGCTAACTAACAATTCTCCTTTAGAATTTACTGTAAACTTTGAACCCTGGACTCCTTTTCTACTGGAAAAGAAATTCCTCATACACAGATGTTCAGTGCTCTATTGAGAAGTTTATAGTTAGCCTAAGCAAATATTTGAATATCCAAACATTGGCAGCAAGATCGTGTTTGGCTCCTACACTGTAGGTAAAAACTAATCATTATTCATTCATTTAGTTACTCCCTCATTCATTCATCTATTCCCCGTATAGTTATTGAATCTGTACCACGTGTGATGCTATCCTACCCTTTTAATATCAACTGTAAGAGAGATTGCTACCCTATTCCTGAGGAGAACAGAAGCCCACAAGCATAAATGATGTTTTTTATTTAAAACTTTTTGACAACACAGCCATCTATGTACATCTTTGCTAAAAGCTAATTTTGCATAAGTGTACCACAAAAAATGGGTTTTGATACACATACACATACCATTTATCAACCTACAAACAAAGCCTTTAACATAAAACAAAAACCCTTTATTTGGATGCACACATTGCCAAAAATCTTATAGACTGTTCTAAGATTTATGACAGCTTTCACGGCATTCTCTTTTCGGGCATCCACTTGAGTGCATTAACTTTGAAAAGACACTGATTGGCTTGAATTGTGAATATGACCAAACAATAAGAGCAAAGGAACCTATAGTGCAGCTCCTTTCTTGTATATCAATACACAAATATATACGTATTGTACCATGTCTTGGTGCTTTCAGGTAGCTGCAGGTTCACTTTAAGTTCAAGTAAAACACAAGGAAGCCTGCCTGTCAAATTTAGGTGTTAGTAAATTGTGAAATATTGGTTGACACGGTGTCAAAAACTGGAACAAAGACCCACTGTTATATCTTTATTACACTTAAAAAAAAAGTTATGAGTTCTAAATCTGGTGTGAATGATTTTGCAGAGTTCAAACAATTATATAGTGATGACTGGAAAGCCCAGTAGATGCTTTTCAAAGCGATGATTAATACAGGTATTCCAGAAATAACTAAAACATATTCAGGCAGGTTTAGCTGAAACAAATACTTGTGAAGTCAAGCCAGACACCCTGAAATGTCATTCAGATTCTGCAACAATACTGCACCACACATGCCATTTAAACTCTACAGCTCATCCCACCACTCCCGTCATCATAGGGGCACCTGGGTGGCTTAGCTGATTGAGCACCTGACTCTTGGTTTTGGCTCAGGTCATGATCTCAAGGTCATGGGATTGAGCCCTACTTCAGGCTCCACACTAAGCTGGGAGTCTGCTTGGGATTCTCTCTCTCCTTCTCCCTCTGCCTCTCCCTTATTCACACACACACACACACACACACACACTCTCTCTCTCTCTCTCTCTAAAATAAAGTCTTAAAAAAAACCCTCTAAAGCTCAACTATAAGCATCTAAAAATAGAAAATTATTGCATTTTCTTTGGCCATTCATAGGGTTATTTTGTCATTCATTCAACAAATGTATGAGGAGGGAAAAAGAAAAAATGGACTTTTTGCAGTAAATGGGCCCATTGTCAAAGCCTGATGTTTAATCCTACAATAATTAAGAGGTTTGAATAAATTATTTGGCCTAATTACCGTTCACTATTATAGTTGATATAATTATTAATCTCTATAATAACTCCATGAGGTAGGTCCTCCCTATTTTTCAGATGTGAAAACCAAGTCTAGGGTTAAATACATCAATCAGGGTCATATTAACACACATTCCTGGCATTCTGGCATTAGGAATAAAATGTGGATCTGTTTGATATCCGGAAACATGGGCTGATATGTGGTTGTTTTTAAGTTACAATTTTAAGATGATGAAAATCTTGAAGGGATTAGAAAAAAGGAAATTTTTCTTCCTGTACAAGCAGATCATTAAAATGTATTGAGGATATTTTAATGGAGAGCATTAACAAAGAACTTTGGAGGAAGATTTTAAAAATAACCTAGTCTCTGGTTTGATATTAAGAATGTTTGTGTCTCACACGGTTAAGCACTGACTCTTGATTTCCGCTCAAGTCCTGATCTCAAAAGTCATGAGATCCAGCCCAGTGTCGGGCTCCATGCTCAGTGAGGAGTCTACCTGGGATTCTCTCTCTCCATCTTCCTCTTGTTCCCTCTGCCCCTTCCCCACTTGCTCTCTCTGTCTCTCTGTCTCTCTCTCTCTAAAATAATAAATAAGTAAAATCTTTAAAAAATATTTACTTAATCTTGCTGAGGAAACTAAGTTACTTAATTAAACCTAATTTAACAAAATATAGCTCCTGTTTCAATTTTGCCACTTTTGAGCTTAATATGTGATAGAACAGTGTGGTCTCGCCTTCTAACATTATAAGCTGTATGGAGAGGGTGCCATACCACATTTATCTCCTTTGATTCATGGTCTTGTATAATTTCTGCAGCATCGTAGTTGCTCAGCAAATGTTAAACCAAACTGATACCATAGTTGAAGAATGTTCCTGTACATAAAGATGTAAATTAATCATATTTTGGTTTACCCCTTGTTTGGCTGTAACTTTAACATATTTCCTCCTTAAGATAAAATTCACTGAGACATAATCGTACATAAATATGCTTTCAATAAGATCTACCACTTTCACACTATATAGTCAATGTGTGATAATGAATATCATTTTTATTTTGAGTTTTCCCATCAAATACCTCTTACTATATTAGAGCTAGTATTTTAATAAGTAATAAGTTGTGATTAAAGGGAAATATGACAATGCTATGAAATTGTATATGAATATTGTACTAAAATTGAATTCTGGGAAATTCAGACTAAATTCTGTTAATAAGGGAAGCCTAGAAAAGTACTTTCTAGAACCCAGGCCTTACTTCCATAATTCAGTTAAATTAAATCACATGAAATTGGAGCTTTTAAATAGCAATGGGTCACTATCATGAGAAAAAAATTTGGGGGGACAAAGATGCTCTGAAGTGACATTAAGCAGTAATTCATCCTTCAAAGTCTGTACTAGTATGAAAGTGTAAATATGGTGAGCAGCATTTTGAATTTGATGTTGTTATATTGTTTTTTACATGGAGCTCTGGACTGAATAAAAGAAAGTCAATAATGAAGTTCAGCTTTATCTCATAGCCACTGCAGGATGGTTATCATGATTTTCTTACACTGAGTAAAATACATAATCAAATGTATCCAGGTGAGATGGAAAGACTCACATTCTTTTATGAAGGATATAAAATGTGAGTCATTTTCTTGGAAGTGCCTAAAATCAATAGTTTTAAATCTAAGATGAAAAAAAAAAAAAGCAGAGTACTTAATTTCCATAAATATAATGTATTTTTCTGACATACTTTTTCTATTATACTATCCTTCTTGCCTCCTTCCTAACTGCTTAGGCCCACTGAACAATAACTATTGTGCTGTATTTTGAAAGGAAAAATTAGTGGTGTTTTACTAACTAAAAACAGTAATCCATTTTTAATACCACTATTCAATAAAAGGCACCAGGCTCCAGAATCCTTGAAGAAATAGCCAGTTATAGGAGGAGAGCTGCAAATATGCAAGATGAACCTGGACTGTCTTGTAAGTGGCAAAATATGAGGAAGTATTCAAATAGGAAAAAAATCAAATCAAACAAATGAAAACAAGAGGAGGATCTATCAAAGGACACAGGACCCAAGTGAAAGAGCTCCCAATGACCAAACTGAAACAATTTGAGAAATAAAATAAATAAAACTGTTTTGCATTATAACTTAGAGTATGACATACATATCCATGAGTTCAACTGACATAAATAAATGATGAAATAAATGAATGAGAGAAAGAGAGAAATCTGTGCAGAAGGATTTCAAGTAACTTATGTAGATACTCCTTAAGAAGATGGAGCCTAACTCAAAATACCTCACTTCTTAGCTATGAGCAGCACATACTGATTTCCTTTTTAAAAAAAAAGCACAATCTGGAAAGGAGAGACAAAGACCAACTTTACAGCAGAAAATGCTGACAAACACTACCTCAGCCAGGTGAGTGAAGGTAGCAGCAGCCGTGATAATTCATGTTGATACTATGTACTTCTAATTTGTAGTGATGAATGTGCACTTAGCTTCCGTGGTCTTTCTCCCCAAAACCCATATCCACCGTCTAATCATGAGAAAAATCATCAAGCAAATCCTAGTGGGGGGCATCCTACAGAATACTTCACTAGTTCTCAAAACTGTCAAGTTCATCAAAAACAAGGAAAATCTGTAAACTTGTCAAAGCAAGAGGGGCCTGAGGAGACGTGACACCTTAATGTAATGTAGTATCCTAGATGAGATTCTGGAATAGAAAAAGGACAAGGGGTAAAAATCAAGGAAATCTGATTAGAACATGGGAAATCTGATTAGAACATGGACCTTAGGAACACGGACCTATATCAATATTCATTGATATATTATCAATGTTCATTGGTTGTGACAAATGTACCACACTACGGTATTAATGAGGGAAATTGGATGTGGAATATATGGGAATTCTATATTATCTTTGCAATTTTTCTATAAACCTAAGAACATTTTTTAAAAGTTTGTTAAAAAACCTAGTCATCCCAGCATGCTTTTTATAGAGAAACACAAGATTATTCTAGAATTTCTATGCAATGGCAAAGTATCCAGAACAGCTAAAACAACTTTGAAGAAAAAAAAAAAAAAAAGAATTAAGTGGGAGGAATCAGTCTATCTGATTTCGAGCCTTATTATACAGCCAGAGTAATCAAAAGACTTTCCACAGGGGATAGACACATAGATCAATGTGGCAGAACAGACAACTCAGAAACAGAACCACAAAAATATGCCCAATTGATTTTGCACAAAGTTGCAAAAGAAATTTAATGGAAGAAATATAGCCTTTTCAACAAATGGTGCTGGAGCAATTAGGTATCCATGGCCAAAAACAAATTTCTACCTAAATTGTACGCTTCATCCAAAAATTAACAGAAATGGGTCATGGATTTAAAAATAAAGCAATAAGTTGTAAAACTTTTAGAAAAAAAACAAAGAAGAAAATCTCAGAATCTAAGGCAAGATGAAGAGTTACTAGATTTGACACCAAAAGCACAATTCATAAAGCAGTTGATATATTGGACATTATTAAATATTTATTTTAATTGTTCAGCAAAGACCTTAAGAAGATAAAAATACCAGCTACAGAAATGGAGAAAATATTCTAATTCACATAGCCAATAAAGGACTAGAAACTAGAAAATACAAGGAACTCCTAGAATTCAACAGTAAAAAAGCAAATAATCAAATTAGAAAATGGGTAAGAAACATGAGACAGTTCACTGATGTACAGACGGCAAATAAACACATGAAAGATGCTCAACGTCATTAACCACTATTCCTATTTTCACTACACATCGATTTGTTTGAAAGAAGAAACGCTTAATGCAAGTGATGGAGACATGTATTTCTTAAAATAATGATGAGCAGCATTCCGGCATATACTCATTAAGCTGAAATCTTTAAGATGTTTAATAAAGTTAGCAAAATGTTAATGTATTAATTTGCATATTTGGAACAAGGTATAGCAAGATCATCTATGAGTTGCTATCCATATTCTGCTTAGGAAAACCAAGCAGATAAACAGGTTTCTGAATGAATGCATAGGATCAGAATGTCCAATGTGATACAATCAGAGAACTTAGTATCAGACTTTACTAAATAGATTCAAAAACATAAGCAATTAGAGACTGGCGTTCCAAAGTCCAAGGTCTAATGGAGAAAACTAATAAGACTATAGATTAATTACTTTCATGTCTTAGTTTCTTGTTAATATATCTTATTCTTTCAGTGTATCCTCTCGATAAACCTCCACTCCATCTGCAAAATGAATGACACAGATTTTTGCTGTTGCTTATTTAGGATGAAAAACTCAGTCTGAATTTTTTTTTTTTTTTTAATTTCTAGGGAACTGGCTTTCAAAATACAGCTTTATTCGGTAGTAAATAAAAGTTTTAAAATAAGATTTTAGAAGGTACACTAGGTAAAATTCCTGACATGTTGTTAATAGACAGGGCACTGTTGGGGGCGTCTGGGTGGCACAGCGGTTAAGCGTCTGCCTTCGGCTCAGGGCGTGATCCCGGCGTTATGGAATCGAGCCCCACATCAGGCTCTTCCGCTATGAGCCTGCTTCTTCCTCTCCCACTCCCCCTGCTTGTGTTCCCTCTCTCGCTGGCTGTCTCTATCTCTGTCGAATAAATAAATAAAATCTTTAAAAAAAAAAAAAAGACAGGGCACTGTTTGTTATGTCCATCAGAGACTATCTTGTTATATTTATAAGTTGGACCTCATTTTACCCTCTTCTTCCCTTGTATGTAGCACCATAATAATTGATTATTGGTGAGTCAGTAACCACTGATGGAACAAACATTTGTTTCCTGCATAGTTCAGTTGTGGTGCTAAAGTGGAAATGAAAACACTTATTTATCATAGAACTAAAATGCTATTATAAACATAACAATGAACATATTTGCTTTAACTACTGACAGCTTTTTCTTAATTTAAGATTGCTAAAACTTTATACTAAATACCAGAACTCCAATTGGATCAGTTGGAAGAACCAAGAAATTGACTCGTATTGGAGGGTGTAAGTGACTTGTAACCAAAACTGTAAAGGTTGCTGTGTTTCTTCAGAGGGAAGCACTGGGAGATGGTAACAGCTTTATTTTAATGCTTCTTAGTTTGCATAACCATAATCTTGACCTACATTTATGTAATAGGCATGAAGTAGAATTTGCAAATATAGAAGGGAAAAAGGAAAGAGAGAACACAGGGAGAGGGTAGAGGAAATGAAAGGTTTTCGAATTGATTACCTTTTAAAACAAAAACAACTGCTGTTTAAGCAATGAGAATCTTGGGAAAGGGTTTATAAAATTATTTAATATCTTGAAATCACTCTTGCCTGTGCCAGCGTAACTTTGGGTTTAAAAGGAACACCAACTCACAAAGACAGTGTTTCTAAACAACAAGGCTGGTGATTGAGTGTGAAAGAAGCACAAGGAAAATCACATATAATGGACATTTATTTGGGTAAGCAGGTGTGAAAAATGCCCCTGGGAACTGAGTGCCAGTATGTAGAAATATCTCAGACTCTGAGCACTTGTAATTATGCAGTCTTTCCCTGTGGGCTTACTTGTTTATTTGTCTGTTGGGGTTGCCTGAACTTCTTAAATTAAAATTTTGATGAAAAGAAAGTTCCTGCCTTAAAACCATCCTTTACAATCCTAAAAAGGACTCCAGAGAACAGTTTTAAGGTTTTATGAAGATATTTTTAAAAATCAGTTTTATTTTTATTGTACATTTCATTTTTCTCTTTGCTCTGGTTAGGAGAAAATTAATTTAGAAAATAAAAGTAAGTGGCCCCCATCGTCTTCCAAATTGTTTTCCTTGTACTTTATACAAATTAAATCTGGTAAACTTGACTGTGGTGGAAATTTAGTGGTGTTTAAAGACTGGTTAGGACTGGAAGGATGTATTAAATTTTTGTATTTATAAAAGAATAGTATATCAATTGCTTCAAGAATACCTTTTATTCATTGAGAGGGATTTTTTTCATATAAATGTAGTTTTGTGAACAGGGAATTTGTTGAGATAAAGAGAAGAATAAGAATCTTTGCTAAAGTAACAATAAAAAGGAATATTTTTTTATTTTGTATACATTAGAATCTATAAAAACATGATAGAAAAATATATGGAAAAGTACAATTTACATTAAAAAATTAAAAGAAACTCCATAAAAGTGGGAGATACAGATGACTATAAAAAAGCATTGCTAATATCATATTTTCATTTCCAATCTTGTCTGATGTGTATTCAGTCTCTCTTGCTGCAAATATCCAAATATTTTTAAATATCTACTTATCATTTTTCATGTACAGTTTTTTAATGCATCGCTGGATAGATAGCTGTAATTTTACCAGCAGAATTATAGAGATAATTATGCCTCTTAACTCACCACCCTGAAACAAATGAAAGAGGAAATTTTCCATAAGATCTTTAAGCTCTAAAACACATGGACTCAATAAATTGAGAGATAAAAAAGTATAGTATTAAGAATACATGATGACATTAAGAGGGACGTTACAAATCTAAAGAAATGAAGCAAGTTCAAAAATGACCTTATTTCATTAATAATGTAAAATGCAGAAAATGTAAGAAGAGAGAAAAATGCTTAAATTAGCCACAGAGAATACAGAGCAATAGGATAAAGCAGGTAAAGCAATCTGAAAGAAGTTATATAGAATCCAGATAAAAATTATTTGAGATAAGGATAACCATTCCATTTATAATGTAAAAAACACATGTCAACAAACTAGAGAGACAGGTCCTCAGTCTGATAAAACATCCACAAAAAAGGACAGCTAGCAATATCTATCATGGTGAAAGTTTGAATATTTTTCTCCAGAAGTGAATAACAAACCAAGGTTATCAGGTCTCCTCACTTCTATCAACACGATACTAGAAGAAAGAAAACACATGAACAGAGTAGGGGAATTAAAAATTAAATAAATTAATTAAAGGCATACATATTGAAAAAGAAAAAAACGTAACAACTGTCTTTATTTGCAGAAGACATGTTGGTGTTGGTAGAAAATAGCCAATAATCTGCAAGAAAGCTAATGTAGCTGATCATGAGTTTAGCAACATTTCAGGATAAAATATCCATATAAAACATTTGTGTTTCTCTATATTAGTTACGAACAATTGACAATTGAAATATACACCATACCATTTAAAATCAAATTGAAACCATGAAATACTAAGGGATAAATCTACAAAATATATCAAACATATGTCCTTTTAAATTTTTTTAAATAATAAAATACATCCAAGAAGACCTAAATTAATGGAAAATATACTACGTTCAAGAATTTAAGACTTGATATTCTAAAGGCATCAATTATCCTGAAACGATCTGTAGAGTCAATATGATCCAAGTAAAAAATGCTTAGAAGTTTTTAAGCAGGTTTTACAATTTTTGTGGAAATGCAAAAGACCTACATAACAAAAATAATTTTGAAAAAACAAAACAAAACAAAACAAACCTATGAAGTCTTTGCACTGGTTAGTTTCAAGACTGGAATGAAGTCGCAGGGATCACTGTAGTCACATAGTGTATTATTTGGGTAAGAAGAGTCATATAGATGAATAAAAATAAACAGAATACAGAAAGAAACCCACATAAATGGGATTAACTGGTTCTCAAGAAAGGTATTTCAATGTTGATGACAATGTTTTCAAAAATAGACTTTCATATGCAAATAAGTAAAGCTCCATCCATACCTCGTATTATAAAAAAATCAACTTGAAATAGATCATAGACCAAAACCAAAACCTAAGGTGATAGATATTCTGTAAGAAAACATAGGATAAAGTCTTTGTAAACTTAGGATATGCAAAGATTGTATCCTGCCTGTATAAAAAGCAGAGCTCCTAAAAATTGGGTAATTGGACTTCATCAGAAGACACCAAAAAGAAAATAAAAATACAAAGCACAGATTGGGAGCAAATGTGTGCAAATAAATATCTTATGAAAGACTTGTATAGGAGCACCGGGGTGGCTCAGTCGGTTATATGTCTGACTCTTGGTTTCGGCCCAGATTTTGATCTCATGGGTGGTGAGATCAAGCCCCTTGTCAGGCTCCCCACTCAGTGGGGTTCTGCTCGAAGATTCTCTCCCTCTGCCACTCCCCCCCTGTTTGTGCCCAAACACTCTCTCTCTCCCTCTCTCTCACTCAAATAAGTAAATAAATCTTTAAAAAAATAAAAGATTTGTATCAATAACATAAAGAACTAAAAAACTCATTAAACTATTTGAACAGAT
Source organism: Ursus maritimus (assembly GCF_017311325.1). Taxonomy (NCBI): domain Eukaryota; kingdom Metazoa; phylum Chordata; class Mammalia; order Carnivora; family Ursidae; genus Ursus; species Ursus maritimus. The sequence goes on along the minus strand of NW_024424230.1, from coordinate 6,288,747 downwards.
GCATTATCAAATATATTATTTGGATAACAAGCTAGACCACGTAGAAAGACGTTTTTCATCAGTATTCATTAGGAAAGTTCATATTAAAATCATCGTAAGAAATCACTATATAGCTACTAAGATAGCTAACGTCAGACAAACAAGCAAAAATTGACAATAGCAAATGCTTAAAAGTAGACAGAGCAACCGGAACATGCATTGCTGGTGGAACTGCAATGCCACAGTCACATAGAATACTCTTAGATATTTACCCAAGAGAAATGTAAAATATGTCCATACAGAGATCTGTAAATGAATGTTTATAACAGCTTTATTCACAATAGCCCAACCTAGAAACAACCTAAATATTCACCAGTTTATGAAGGGATAAACAAACTGGGGCATACTGGATTAAAGGAATATGTGCCAGTAGTACAAGGGAAGGGACTGTCCTATGAAACAACATGGATTAGTCTCAAAGTATTTTCTTATGTGAAAAAAAGGCATACCACTGATAAGACATTCTAGAAAGCAAAACTGTAGCAGATGAAGCAGAGTTAGCAGTTGCCAGCAGCTGGTTGGGAAGGTGGGATCCACTGTCCGGAGCATGAGGGAAGTTTTTAGAGTGCAGTGATGTCTGTATCTCTGTTGGGGTGGCAATCATCCTTCATATTTGTCACTACTCTTCAAGCTTCACACTCAACATGGGTGAATTTTACTGTTGTTAAATTTCTTCTCATTCAAACTGACTTAAAATTTAATTATAGAAGAATGTGTAACCATACTTTGTAGAGACATTCAGAAAATTATGAAGTGCATTTTCCTGAGCTTGGAAAAGTGTTTTGAATTGTTTCATTAATTTTCTCTTCATTCTTAGAAATTTCCTATTTCCATTATGCTTTCCTTATCTATAACTTAGTTTTGGGTCTTTCCATTTGCCATAAAATAAAAATAGTCTGTTCAATGCTGGGCTTGCATCTGAAAGGAAGTTACTGGGTCTCTGTATCTGAAAGAATACAGCCAGTGTCTCCAATCTTCTCACCACCGGAGGCCACGTTTGATGCCTCTTCCTCCCCACAGCAGGTATGAGCTGGAGAGGCTGACAGTGGAGTGCCGCCAAGTTCTAGCAGCTGGACTTGCCACGGAGGTAGTCTTTGAGGTCTGTGGTTGCCATGGTTACTGGCATGACCAAATTTGAGTACACTGCTGCTTTAAAACAGTCAAAGAATTTTTAAATAGGGTTGATCTTATTCAATCAGGACATGAATTATAAGCAATCTTGACATAAGAGAAGGTGACATTTTCTCTGTGACATGAATTTTATATGGCTAGATAAGTACATTTAAATCCATTACATTTTCTTTAATTGTCTTTCATTTACCTGCGGATAAAATGAAGAAATGTGGCCCTAATAATGAAGCATTGACATTGACTCACAGAGACCCAAAATGTCAGTATGGTCACCCTATTAAAGGGAGGACTAAGGGGACCAGGGGAGTTCCTGACTGAAATGTAGCTCACTATAGTTCCACACGGCCACAGAGCTCCTCAGTGGTTACTTGTCTGGTACCCAACTGTACATTTGGGACTGATAGATTTAGCAGTTGCATAACCCCATTTTGGTTTCCTGTTCTGTGGGTAGGACCCATCAGTGTAAGAAAGTCCTGAAATGGCACCCATGTCAAGATAGTAAATGAAAACCAACTGTTGCATCCTACGTGGAGAGTAGGAATTAGTGTTGCCTTAAAATTTATGGTATGCAGAGTTGGTGGTCACCACCAACACTCCATTCAATTTTCCAGTTTGATCCCTGCAAAACCAGATGAAGCCCAGAGACTGTACCATCCAGAACAGTTGGGCTCTCTGAATGCTGGGGTGGACATCTAAAGGCATACTTAAATGGCCTGTCCACCGGCAATACTCTAGGTGTGGTTCTGTCCTTCAGAGTGTCATATGTGAGAGATTTCTATGTGGTGTTTTGTGCTTAGTAGAAGGAAATGTGGGCTGGAGAACCAAGGTGTGGACACACGAGTGGCTCTACTCACCATCACTTCCAATGTCTCACTGAGGGATTTTCTGTTTCCTATCCCAGCATTACTGGGCTTCGCAGAATTGAAGTTCCTCTGCCCCAAGGAGACACATACTAAGGACCCCATTGAAGAACAAGTTAGAGTTGCTGCCAGGGAACTTTGGACTTCTCATGTGCAGGGACCATGACTCAAGTAGGAAGTCACCAGATAGGGAGTAGTTCTTGACCCTGGTCACAGGAGCAGGTGGGGCTGATTGTACACCATACAGATAGGGAGGAGACCATCTAGAATGGAGATCGTCCACCTGGAGCTCCCGGTATGTCCTTTTCCTATTGTAACTGTTGAAAGTGGCAACCCGGGGCAGAGATAAATTGTTCAAAGTTCAGACAAGAAGTTCTTTTAATAGCGGAGGTCAAGGGAAAATCATGAATAAATAGTGACGGAGGGAGAGGAGGAGGACCAGGGGTGGCCCCAAGGTCAACTTCAAAGTAATAACTCCAAAGCTTCCCTTCTCCCCTCTCTGTTCTCAGTGCCCCACCAGGCAGGAGGTATTTCCCGATCCTGTGTGGAGAAGCAGATGTATGTGGTGCAGGAGGAAAGTGGTGACTGAGAACATGCTGCTTAGATCTCCTGCTTTATGAAGCATCACTGAGAGTTGCCCCAGATACTTTGTTTTGAGCCCACCACCATGTTAACACCAGAGCTCTGCTTCCTACAGGCTACACTCAGCCAATGACTCAGGACAGCAGCGATTCTAAAGCCAGCTCCCTCCTGCAGTACAAGGGACTCCTCTGATGGGCATGTTAGGCTTGGACACACTGTGTCGGATTGGTAGACTCTCGGGGCATAGCCCCTGCAGTTCTGAAGGAGCAAATCTCCTTCCTGTCTGCCTACCTTCTCAGGGTTCAGAACACCGCTGTCCTCTGAAGGGGACTCAAGCTCTCCATCCTCTCCTCTTTTTCCCTCCCACATGTTCACCACCAAAATGTCTCTTGCACATCTTATCACATCTTGGCATCTGCATCTTGAAGTGCCCGAAATGGTGCAATCATTTTGAGCACTAAATGTGTATTTCTTATTTTATTATGTTACTTACAAATGATCATAGTGTTTTTCCTACATGAGAACATATTTTCCATCCCTATTCCATATAAAAACCAACATATCTCCAACTGTCCCATCCACAAAGAGCCTAAAAGCTAAGGGGAACAAAGACTACAGAGAATTTAATTTAGAGGACGGAACAAAAGCATTTCCCAGGTAGAGCAAATATGTGCTAAACATATTTAAGGGTACATTTTAATTCATTTACCCAATTTAATATAACCCTTTCCCTACTCAGACCCCAGTGGAGTTTGGAGAAGAGCAGATCAACATTCTCTCAAAGCAAACTTCCAAAAAAGTTTATACAAGAATATTTAACATTTCTTGAAGCTCACAAAACTCTCAACTAGTTTAGGATACTGTTTGGGGGACTTTCTTTGAAATAAAAATTTAAAGAATAACATAAACGAATCTATATTTCATATCTTCCTTTGGGCTTCTTTAATTATGTGCTATTATTATATTTTTGACAGAGCTTTTCAAAGGATATACTTAATGTAGTCAATACCGCACATTAATTACCCTTCAAAAAACAGGATTCTGTGGTATTTACAGATACTTAGAGCAAGCATGTTGTTCATGTTTTTTTAACTATATCATTTATATAGGAAATGTCTAGACCCTCTGGAATATTATATTCAAATCATGAGCATCCTTTCTCTTTTTTTTTTTTTTTTCCTCTTCAAACCTCAGGTCATATAAACAACCCAGAAAAAAAATACCTAAATCAAATTTATTGAGAAGCTCTGGGATGCACATATTCAGGATTTTCCTAACTATGCTTTCTCAACTTTAAGCCACTGACTTTAACGTGACAGTCATAACATTTGTGTTTGTAGGGTTATGAAATTGCACTCATCTATAAACCCCCAGCAGAGAAAAAACTTTTTTACACGTGCAAAGTGATTATTACGGAAAGAGCAGAGAAGAGACTTATGATGATGTGTATGGTGTGATGGCCCTGCATGGAAATTCTGTGCATTTGTAGATGAAATCTGGGGTAGAAAATGCCAATGAGGCCATCCTCATCTATCCTGTAACATCACTAATTACAATGATTAATTTTAGAATTTTAGCACATCATTCTGGTTTTAAAGTAAATCCAGTGTAATTGACAAAAATATATAAGCACAATTTTCAGTAGCTCCAACTTGCCGTCGTCAGCCCAGTTATATTGCATTTTCCAGGCTTGCTCAGTGTCCTGAAATACAGGCTGGGTGATAATTAAAGCCACACATACCAAAGGATGGAAGAAAAGACTAGACCAATTTAATAAGGATAAAGTTAGGGGATTACATTTCAGCCTAATGATATCACATCCTCCAAATCTCTTTTAAGGACTGTTTGACGCCCCAAATTAACTGGTCATTGGTGACATCAATCCCCTGCCGGCTTTAATCAAGATTTAAACTTGCGGCCCGTTGAACACTAACTACTCTCCAAGGCCCATAAATTACCTCAAAATTCCCCTCTTCAGGTAGAGACTGTGAAAGCCACTTAACAGTCCATTTTCGTGCTACACCCAAGAGAACAAACAGAGAGGTGTTCTGGTATCAAGAATTGCACTTCAGTACCTAGCAATTACCAAGGGATTTTTGTATCCGCTAAATTGAGTCAATTAAATTTAATGCAGACAATTCATTTTTATATATTGAGAAATTAAACTATGGCCAGAGGGGGTAAATAGAGATGAAAAAAATCACTGATCAGGTCATAGCTGAAAAGAAAAAATACTAGTCCATCTTACATTTCAGTGTCTCTCAGTATGTGACAAGGAAAATGATAGATGTGTCACCAATGATGGCGGTTGTTCAGGTAGATTAATTAGAACGAAAAGGGACTCTCATTACATGCTTCTCATCACAGAATTTTATACTGTGTTCACAATTTTGAGCCTTTTCCTATTTATTTATATTCGCCCAAATAGAGTTTTCATAGCAGGAAATGAAGGAAATTATGAATCTTTAAATTCTGAAGCAATCGCTATGTATACATCTAAAATTATTAATTTTTTAGTCAGTCTCCCGCCTGGCATAAGAATTTCCATTATGCATGGTTTTCCAGCCTTAAGCATTGGCGGATCCCCTCTTACTCACCATCTCACTAACTGATCATTCCTGCAAAATTCACCGAAGCGATAGATCTTGTTTTACATCCATTTCTAGTTGTCAAGAACCGTGAAGGGTCCAAGGTCTTACCTATCTGCGTGCTAACAGATAAGAAGGCAATCATTCTATGGATGCTGGGAGAAGACACGCGACTCCTAGTTTAGAGATCGAAGACCTGATTATACAGAGCAGAAAAAGCTGCCAAAGTATCAGGATGGCCACATCAGTTCCCTGTATCCCAGCTACCACGTGGTCAATACAGGTGCACCAGGATGGAGTCCTGCTGGGGATTGCATTTCGGGAGAGTAACACATAAACCTTATCAGCAGCCTGGAATATAATCAAATCTGCTCTTGGTTAGAGGGGAGAGGTCACCTCATCCCTCAAGGTTGCTCACTGGAAAATGGCCTAAACATAGAGAAGTCATGTCCTGACATTCTTTTTTTTTTTTTTTTTTTTAAGTTTTTATTTATTTATTTGACAGAGAGCCAGCCAGCGAGAGAGGGAACACAGCAGGGGAGTGGGAGAGGAAGAAGCAGGCTCCCAGCAGGGGAGCCCCATGTGGGACTCGACCCCGGAACGCCGGGATCATGCCCTGAGCCAAAGGCAGACGCTTAAAGACTGCGCTACCCAGGAGCCCCATATCCTTGCATTCTTGACATGTCCCGCAAGAGAAGTGCAAGGCCCCCATGGAGGGGTGTCTCCGACACTAGCACCAGCCCAAATGGAGAGATGCTTTCCAGATACCTTTGACAAGCAGTCTTTGCGTGGCGTGCAAGCACAGGGCTGCCTTCTAAAGAGGGATGACCAGCATATATGTATCTGCCTTGAGATCACAGAAATGCAAGAGAATTTTTGTTGCTGATTTTATGTTGAAGAGTTTAACAACACTTTCTCATCTTCCAGCAGCATTGCATAAATGTTGAATCTTTATATTCTGTACCTATAAGCTGGAGAGCAGTATTTTTCCATAAAAATAAGACATTGCAGATCACTTATAAAACTATTAATTTAAAGCATATTTTCTGTATTTGTCAAGCAATACAGGAAAATGAAGATTTAGAACCTGATTTAAAGCAGACTTATAAAGCTTCCGGGACCCATTGTAAGACTGAGAGCCAGCCAACAGTCAGCCTGCACAGCACTTACCCGCAGCTCCTGAGTGATCGAGCTGGGATGGGGCAGGGGTAGGTAGTCTTCAGGTGCTACTGATGAGGAACCTTCCCACATACCTCATTGGCCTGCATCATCAGAGTCCATAAGTGGACTCAGCATAATTGAAAATAAATTACATTATTTTATTCACCAGAATACTCATTTGTTAACAAAATAGTTTAATAATTTTATTTCATGACCAGTGTTATACTATGATTATTAAAATAATTACTATTAAAATATTTTTAAATGGAATAAAGGATCACGTAGAGTCTATTAAATAATATAGTACAATTATTTAAATGATAAATACTATTAAATTATTAATATTTTATATAATCACTAATAAATTTTATTTTATTAATAAAATAATAGTAAATGTTACTGAATCAAGACTTTCCACTCTACTGAGTTTTAAATATATTCCTTCTTATTTAATACTCAAGCAATCCTATGAAGCTGAGATTTTAATTGACCCCACTTCTGCAGTAATTATATTTACATATAACATGTGGTCACGTTGGTGGATATCGTGACACTTCCTGTTAATTGATGCCCCAGTATTCATTCTCCCTGAACCGTCCCAGATTTTATAGGGGGTACCTGATGCCCAGTTAGAAGCTATGGTTTCTGGCCTCCTTTGAGGTTGGATGTGGCCGTATCACTAACTTTGTCCATTGGGGTATGAGCAGAAATGTTGCCTTGGACTCAATCTTTTCCACTTTCTGTTGCTTGGAATGTGCCCAGCTGGAGCTGACCCCTGAACCCAAACATGGTAGTCAGGTATGGGTGGGAAAAATTCTGTTTTGTTTGAGCCACTGTATTTTGAGCTTATTTTGTTGCAACAACTAATTCTATACCATAATTAATAGAGGCCCAATATTGTAATAACTTTGATTGGTATTGTCATATTGTGTGATAACTTGATCAAACTCTGTCTTGTCTGCAGAATGCTGAGCTAGTACATACGACATTGTCAATCACCGGTACTGTCCAGGTGGGAGAGGCTGAACAGGCACCACCCACACTGTTTCCAATGTTTACAGAGAGGGGCGCCTAGGTGGCGCAGTTGTTAAGCGTCTGCCTTGGGCTCAGGGCATGATCCCGGCATTCTGGGATCGAGCCCCACATCAGGCTCCTCCGCTAGGAGCCTGCTTCTTCCTCTCACACTCCCCCTGCTGTGTTCCCTCTCTCACTGGCTGTCTCTCTGTCAAAATAAGTAAATAAAAATAAAATCTTTAAAAAAAAAAAAAAACAATGTTTACAGAGAGCTGGGGTGACCCATACCCAGTCTATTCTCACCATAGTTTCCTTTTCCTCTTGACCAACTTCCCAATTTCTTCTCCTTGATTCTTTATCTCTCGTATCCAAAAGTGCATCCCAAGTTACAAAGCCCCCGATCTAGATTCTCTAAATGCTCTCCTTTTTAAAGGTTTTTTTATTATTGGTGATATCACTCTACATATTCATCTACCATCATGCAATTTTATTCTATTTTCAGTAAACATCCTTATATATTTACCTTTTTCCCGAATAGTTTTACTAACATATTGCCTTTAAAAAAAATGGCATCCCTTTGATATCATGCAGCCTTTCAGAAATCCCTTGTATTAAAAGTGTTATTTTATTGGGATGTTTGGGGTTTTCTCTGCCTGAGTAGAAGACAAATTTGGGGGCAAAAGCAAAGGAATCATTAATACCTGATTTCAACCACAACTGCGCCAATTGGAAAAATGCACATCCTGGGCTGTGATGTACGTTAATGGAATGAGTTTGTACAATTTCCTTCTTTATTCAAAATGCTTATTACTAGCCAGACCCAACTCTTTTTATTGAAACAAATTTATAATAAAAACGATGTTGCACTTAATCAAAATGTAAACTGGCTTAAACTGGCGGGTGAGTTAGTCTCAAAACCATTTTGAAACAAATACAGACTTCTAGGAACCAGATCCATATTTGTCACCATTTTCACCCCTGGAGCATACATATTCTTAGCTCATAGAGCTCTATATTTTTTTTTTTAGTGGAATATCTTCTCTCCTTTAAGATTTTAATTTTTTAAAATAATCTCTATACCCAACATGGGGCCCGAACTTACAACCCGAGATCAAGAGTCAAACACTCCATTGACTAAGCCAGCCAGGCAATCCCCTCTTCTGTTCTAATATGGCCTGGTGACACCCATTATAATCTTAAATCATAAGAGCATATCATCATCTCTCCACGTGATATCCACCAACTTCCCTTGTCCTAAATGCTATGAAATGTAAACATAGATTGTCTTGGAGTAAATGTTAGGTGGTAGCATGTCGGCAGTATACATTCAGTAAAGAAAGTAGAAATTAATAAAAAAATAAAGGCTCAGTGTAAGTCAATGAAGACAGTCATTGATTGGGATTAATGCCGTATCGAATGGAGGATAAAATTAGAGTGTTAATCAGTCACTGACGAAAACATAGAAGTGGTGGAAGGTCAGAGAAGAGAATGATTGATTTCAAGAAAATATACATGTGAAGAAGAATTTAGCTGAGAAGGGCCTTTTTTTGGCTGCTGCCTCTCTCCTAGCCTTGATTATGTTGCCTCTCCTCCCCAGTACCTTTCCAGTTGTCGGTGACATCAGTACTCACCACTGCTCCAGAGTAAAGAGATGTTTTATTCCTTCTGCTGTGATCTCTGCTAGCATTAAACTTCCTTAGGATTTCTTGGCATCTTCTTTCTCTGCTCTCTGCCCCACCATCACACAACATACCAACTTCGTCTTCCCATGAGCAGCATGGTGTATAAGTCGTTTCTTGATTTTTGTTTTTAAGTGCGCCCCATGCCCAGTGTGGAGCCCAATGTGAGGCTTGAACTCAGGACCCTGAGAACGAGACGGGAGCCCAGATGAAGAGTCGGACCCTTAACTGACTGAGCCACCCAGGCACCCCTAGAAGCACAAAATGTATAACTGGGGAAATTGGGGCATCCACAATGAGATGTACTGCTTGGCCTTTCTCTTTGAGGCATTTAGGAATGAAACAGGGCAGAGACCCCGTTCCTTTGGAGGCCCTCGTCCTTGCAGTAAACTTAACAGCGGTGTTCCTGCCTCAACTTCCAAAGTCAGTTTTCTCACTTAATAAAGGAGGTATTATGCCATCCACTTGCTCACCTTTTCATGTATTTTTCATTGGTTCAGAATTTATCAGGGGGAGTGACACAATCTTTATTGCCTTAAAATCTGGATTACCTTAAAAATCTCTAGCTTCTAAATGACTTTCTGTTTTTTTTTTTTAATTTATACATCTTCATTTTCGTTTTTTCTTGTCAGTCGCAGGCGCAGCCACAGGAGTGTGTTTATTTGGCGTTTATTTAGCACGTACGGGATGCCAGTGTTTGTTCTAAGTGCATAACATACATTGGCTCACAAAACCCTGTGAGGTTCCCTCTGTTATCTCCGGCTCGAGGAGCAGAGAGAATCCGCAGTTTTGCCCAGATCACACTGTCCTGTCCGTAAGTAATAACTTAGCTGCAGATGGAAGCCAGGCTGTCTGTGGTGAAGTTTTAAGTATTTTATGAGCTACCCTCCCAGCTGAGGATCCAAGGGCTTCAATTCTAACAATTTTGCTTTTGAACTGCAGCTGTTTGATTTATCATTCTGTCTCGCTCCTGATACAATTGTCTTTCTCTTGTATCAATACCTTCAATCCTTTTCCTCATCTCTGTTCTCTGCAGATAGAAGTTCCAATGACAGAGGATCTTAGGTCCAAAACAGGACTGAAAAATTCACTGTATTTCTATTTCTTCACAATCACATTTCCACCCTCTGCTGTAAAGGCCACCTAACATGCAATTAGGCAGCAAGTGCCAGTCATGGGCATTCCATTCTGCGTTCTCCTTGGGTGGCGTACGTGCTTTCTGTGCAGAGACCCAGCGCGGGGAGGGTCCATTGTGCAGGCAGACATGACCAGGGTCCCTGGCTTTTTGGGGGACAGAAGGGATGAGATTATTTCATGAGGAACGCAGAGTTGTAGCCACGTGGAAGAGTACAAACAAGATTAGGAGTGGGTTAGCTGAAATCAAACCATTGTTTTCATATGTGAAGTCATGCATGCACTCTATTTTTCCTGAAAATGCTTGAACATAAAGCACCAATGCACGCACACCCTTAATCCCTTATAGAAGGAAAAGTCACTTGGGAAATATCTGCAAGTCGTTTTAAGTGTAACCCGTCATGTGTAAGGGTGACTATGTAATTCATCATGCAAATTGGAACACTCCTGAGAATGAGAGCGGTTGCTATCAATATGACACCAGGACAACATTAAAAAAAAAAAAAATGACACCAGGACAGCAGTGAGCCTGGTACTGGGCCAGGCAAACCAGACAGTATGGTGCTTATTTATGTAAGACTTGGGATTTTTGTCTCTTTCTAAAGTTTATTTTTTCCTTTGCATTTAATATTTAGAAACTGAACTAGAGTCTGAATCAGCACTTATCTGTGGTTTGTTTTTGGGGGATGTAATAGAACTTCACTTAGTGGTTTTAAATGTTATCTAAAGTTGCACACATCTGGACAGTTTCGTGTGATTTTTCAAAATTCTGTTTGGTCCTATACTTCAATAATATATAAACTCATTATAATACTAAACATTTGTTCATTTTTATTTTAATTAGTTCCCTTTCATAGTCTCATCTCAATCCCTTCTGGTCTATGTCACGTCCATTTTTAAAATTTTACTCTTGTGTCTTTCATTTTTTAAAACAAATCTCTTGTACTGCACTAAGCATACAGACAGAAAGTTGCAGACATTCTGAATGTATATCTCAGTGGGTTTTTCATAGCAAACACATCCATAAAGTCACAAGGGAGGTCAAGAAATAGATCCTTAGTAACATCCCAGAGTTGTCCCACATGCCTCCCAGGATTTACCACCACAGTGACCATGATTAGACTTCTACTGATACTGAATATTTTGGTGCATTTGTGGTCTGTATATAAGTAGGATATCATCATGTGTTTACCTTCTTTTGCTGGACATTATGTTCGCATGATTCTTTCATGTTGAAGCATGTAGCAGAAGTGAATTTTTTTTTTTCTTTCAAAGCTGTACTGCATTTCTTTGTATCAAAAAAGTCACTATTTGGGGTGCCTGGGTGGCTCAGTTGGTTAAGTGTCTGACTCTTGATTTAGGCTCAGGTCTCAAGGTTGTGAGATCAAGCTCCACTCAGGCTCCACACTGGGCGTGGAGCCTGCTTAAGATTCTCTTGCCCTCTGCCCCTCCCTCACTTCCCTCTCTTAAAAAAAAGGTCACCATTTATTTTCCATTCCAGTGTTCATGACAATATAGGATGTTTACTTTTTTCAATGTAGATCTTCCAATTTTTTTCGAAGATAAATTTGCAATGGTGTTTCTTGATCTGGTCATTTCAGGATAACTTTCAAGAAGTGAATGAATAAAATGCTTTTTATTCTAATATAAAACAAGAAAACTTACAATTTTTAAAATCCTATTACATTTCTTAGTAGAGCACATAGTGTAGTATTCCATTTATATAAAGTTTAAAATGAACAAAACTAATTTTTGCTGCATAGCATTAGGACAGCGTTTACTTCGAGGTGTAGTGAATAGAAGAGAACTTTTGGAATGTTAATAATTCTGTGTCTTGATACATGTTTTGACGACAGGACTATACAGTTTGTGAAAATTCATTATGATTTCTGTATTTTTCTGAGTATACATCATATTTAACATAAGATCTAAACATTGGTTATATTGAGTGTATCAGACTATAATCCACATGCATAAATAATAAGGCAGCTACCTTTTTGTTTTGTTTCCATAGGGCAGATGCTCTTCTTAATGGGTGCATGAAAATGATCTTTTTATGCCTCACTGGAAAATAGTTCAGAAGGACAGTTGGAAATAAGGGTACCATATCAACTCAAGATTTTACGCACTTACATACATTCAATAGCTGTGAACACATATACTGTAATTCTCCAACTCATTCCCATATAATTTGGTTTGTTGATTTAACTAATGTTTTTTTTTTTTGTTTGTTTGTTTGTTTGTTTGTTTGTTGTAGTAAGAACCTTAATATTTGCAACCAACCGAAGTGGTCTTATTAAGAGAAACAACAACAAAGATGAAAGTTATCAGAATCAGGTTAGCTCTCGCTCATGATGCAGGAGTAGAAAAGCAACTTCTGACTTGTAAACAGCTTCTGAACTGCTAAGAGTAACACAGAGAGAATTATAGAACTGAAGACAGTTAAAACATTTATCATGTTGCTAATAAAACCATTGGTTAGAACACTAGTTGCAATAGCATTTAGAGATAGCAATTTATATGCATTCATTGTGCGTCAATATAAATAATTTATAGATAAAATTTTATTAGTTGGTTACATATTTCAGTCCTTGATTCTCTTGGGGAGTGTAATGTTATGTAATTTTGCTCATTAGAGTTTGCTCTTCCTGTGTCCTGAGGCCATTCACAGCAGCCAATTTACTCTTTCAGTTAAAGTCAGTACACTGGGTTCTTTAAATAGTCAACTTAAATGTGTATAAACATATATAGGAATTCATCAGTTATGAACTGAATGTTTCTGTTTCCCCATAATTCATATATTGAAGACCTAAGCCCCCAGTGCTGTGATATTAGAAGATGGGGCATTTGGGAGGAGGTTATGTTTAGATGAGCTCACGATGGGTGGGACCCCATGATGGGATTAGTGTCCTTACAAGAAAAGGAAGAGACCAGAGCCCTATCTCTTTCTCTCTCAACTCTCCTTGTCTCTCCCTCTCTGTATGCACACAAACAAGAGTCTTGCAAGGACACAGTGAGCCGATGATGATCCGCAAGCCAGTAAGAGAGCCCACAGCCCAGAGCTGAATCTTTGGCACCTTGATCTTGGACCTCCCAGCCTCAGAACTATGAGAAATAAATAGCATTTTCTGCAGCAGCCTGAACTGACTAATGCACCATCTGTCTTTCAAAAGTCAGAGAGAAGTACCTTGATCAACAAGACGTGTTTTTAAATGAGAGATCAAAATGACTGATAAAGATTATTTTATTTTCATTGAAAGCTACTTTTTTTGAGGGAAAATCCTATCCCTGTAATAAAATAAAATGTCTTCTTTATTAAAATTATTTCTTCAAGTATATATTTATCAAGTAACTGATGAATAAAATGAATAAAAATCACTTAAGTAGTTTAAACACATATTAAAAGTCAAAGTAGGGGATTAAAGAATACTTGGACTTTCAGTTCCATCTCAGAAATGTAGAACGCTGGAAAGAGTTTCGCTCCCACCCACACAAAAAGAGAAAATCTGGACAAATGACAAATTAATGATTTTTTTTTCTTTACTCATCAGAGAATTGGGAATGTAAGTCAACCAATAACCTGAAATCTGGGGAGACACTGACAGCATCTATTTGGACTACATGGACCCAAACGTTTGATGCCAGACAGATAGAGTGCCATAAATTGCCAGAGACAGCAAAATGAAAATGCAGGGATTTTTGTTTGTAAAGTATTAATAACTTCAAGACAGCAAAAGAAGAGAATTAAGTCGTGCCTGGGCCTGTCTGAACAAGAGGCTCTAATGGTTGCACAGGTCACTAGCCCATGAAGCTCGTCCGGCTGCCAAACATCATATAAGCCAATAAAAAGATCAAGTTAAACACTCTGATTGAACGGTGAATGATTGGGTGCAGGATAGCATAAGACAGCAGAGCTCCTGGGGTTGCAGAAAGAGGAGGTCCTGTGTTCTTGCAAGATTTTCTTCCACACAAATTACACCAGGCTCTCACAACAAAGATGGAGAATTCTGATTTTTTTTTCACGATGCTGTAGAGGGAGAAGATAACTTTCACCTCAACCAGAAAATAAACGCTCCCTCAACCTGGTTACTCTATTTCCCTGACAGAACAAATATTTATCTTCAGGGGGAAGAGGAACAGAGTCTGTCATCTAAGGAGGCTGGTGGAAAACCACATTTGCTGGAAGAAACAGAATTAAACTGTCAGTGCAGAACTCTATACACAGGGACTGTACCGTTCAAACTGAAGGAGAAGCAGTGACTTTCTCAGACTACTACACAAAAGAGGGAATTCATTCTTAGAAGACCTTCTTTACAAGAAAGCTTGAGGGGTGCCTGGTTGGCTCAGTCGGTTAAGCATCCGACTCCTGATTTCAGCTCAGATCATGATCTCAGGGTCCTGGATTGAGCCCGACCTTGGGCTCTGGCCCTTAGCACAGAGTCTGCTTCAGAGTCTTTCCCTCCCTCTCCCTCTGCCCCTCCCCCTGCTTGTGCTCACTCTCTCTCTCTCAATAAATTTTTATTTATTTTTTTTTAAAGATTTTATTTATTTATGTGACAGAGAGATAGCCAGCGAGAGAGGGAACACAGCAGGGGAGTGAGAGAGGAAGAAGCAGGCTCCCAGCAGAGGAGCCCGATGTGGGACTCGATCCCGGAACGCCGGGATCACGCCCTGAGCCGAAGGCAGACGCTTTAACGACTGCGCTACCCAGGCGCCCCTCTCTCAATAAATTTTTAAAAAACAATAAAATCTTTTAAAAAACGTTGAAAAAATTTCTGCAGGAGGAAGGGATAGCATATCAATCAGAAAGTGTATTAGCAGAAACCATAAAGGGCGGTAGAAATAAAAAGTATGAAGGTGAAACAAAAGTCATTTTGTCTTACTTTAATTGCTTTAACATATTACGGACTGTCTAAATAAAAACAAACAGTACAATGTATTATGGGTATAGTGTATGTAATAGTAAATTACATGACATTAATGGCATGAGGAATACAAGGAGGGATTGGAAATATACTCTTGTAAGGTCCAGATTTTACACTTAAAGTTGTATAATATTATGTAAATGTGGACTCAGAATAGTTATGATATATATTGTAAAGCATATGGAATGACTAAAATGTTTTAGAATGATATAAATGATAGGCAATAGAAGAGATAAATTTGAATCATAAAAACTCAGTTAACAAAAGAGAAGGCAGAAACAGCACTGTTCGTAAAATGAAAAGACAAGGAACACGTTGAGGTAAATGTTTGCAAATGACTTATTATCAGATAAAGTACTTGTATTCAGAATATATAAGGTACTCTAATACTAGGCAAGTTGGAAAAAAGCCCCCCCCCCCGCAAAATGTGGTACAAATTCTGAGTTGACATTTCACTGAAAAGATAGAAAGAAATTACAGAAGCATATGAAATGCTACACAGCATCCTTCAGTGTTAGCTAAGTGCAAATTAAACTTAAATGAGAAATCAGTAGACATCTGTTTGAGTGGCTAAGAAAAATCTGACAATACAAAGTGCTGACAGTATTATAGAGCAACTGAAACTCTTACCTATTACTGGGAAAAAGACAAATGCTACAGAAATGTTAAATACACTTTGGCAGTTTCTCACTAAGTTAAAAGTAGATTTAATAACCCAGCAATCCTATTTCTAGTTATTTTTTCGTATTTACCCCAAGGCTCTAAAAACATATTTTCCCACAAAGTCTGTATGAAAATGTTTATTATTACTCTGTAATCACAAAAACTGGACCTAATCCAGATGTCCATCAACCGGGGAATGAATGGACAAGCAATGGTGCATCCATATGATGAAACACTGATGAGTATTGAAAAGAGTGAGCTACGGATTCACATAACATTATGGAAAAATCCGATATACATGTAGCTAAGTGAAAGAAGCCAGGCCCAAAACGTGACATACTGTACAGTTCCATGAATATAACCTTCTAGAAAAGACAAAACTCTAAGTACATAAAACAACAGTAATGTCAGTCACTGGGAGTAGAGGAAGGGATTGGCCACAAAGGGGACATATGGAGGCTGCCAGAACAGCTCTGTGTGGGGCGGGGGTGGTAGATACATGATTCCATGATTTGGTTAAATTCAACAATATAAAGAGTAAAATTTATCGTGTGAAAAGTTTTAAAATAAAATAAAAACCCTTAACTTTTAAAGACATGTTTTTGAAATTTAACATAGTAATTCTATATTTGGGAATTCTTTGTGAGAAAGTAAAGATCATATACAATTTTCCTATGTTAGAAAATTAAGTTTTACTAAATCTTACTTTCATTTTGTACTAAAAAAAAAGACATTTGAGCAGTTAAAGACAAAAATAAACTATCGTTTGGATTATAACAATATCATCATAAGCAATGTCACAATTCAAACGTATCTCTTTTGCCCATATGTTTACTTATTATCTTTTTGCCTTTGTTGGAATATGTATTGGAAGCTTTTAAGTCTCGATAAACAATCTATTTCCAGGATCCAGAATACCCTGTGGCATTTAACAGGTGTTCAACGAGTATTTGGGGAAAAGAGTAGAGGAAGGAAGGGAGGGAGGGAGGTAAAGGAGGGAGGGAGGCAGGGGAGGGAAGGAGGAAGGGGAGATTGGTTTCTCCAGGATTTTTGTATGTCTATCATTTTAGTTCCTTTTTTGCTCGTACGTGGATTATTGATAAGAATTAGGCTCTTGTGCTCACTATCGATCGGAACAATAATAAAGGGGCTCTAAAGCATTGTTTTTCAAGTAAACTTGAAAACATAAACATGTTATACTCAATGTTTTCTGCATCTGCAAAGAACACATCAGTGGATGGTTCCTTGTGAGGGTTCCTTCATCAGTTCATGTTTTCCCCTCCTATTTAACTACTAGGAGAGAAAAGCTTTCTCATGAAGGAATAGAATGAGAGGAGGAGGATCCAGCATTTTCGCTCCCTGAATTTTGTCCAGCTATTTCACCTCGGCTCGCCTACATTTCTGATGCTCTGGGTGATAGAGGAGAGTATACTAAACACGAGAAGTTGTTGAGGTAATGCCTCTTTTCATTCATGCTCATGTCTTACGTCTCATTCCCGCCCCAAATGATTTAAGATTGTGTTTTCTTTATTTGAAGCCAAGAATAGAAAAGCTTAGCCACCCCCCCCCATAGGATTGCTAATATATGACATTGAATCACTGGTTTAACTAACCAAGCTAGATTTTGAACCCTCTTCTTATCTTGAGATTTATAATCATCTAACTGCACTCACTTTCTCACCCTTTTGATAATCTATCTTGAGTTGTTTGCCATTTACTCATCATCGTTATGTTAGTTAACAGGATTTAAGAAATGTCATGAAAGTCTTAATATTTTCCAATAAATAGAGTCTGAGAAGACCTTTTGGAATGAGTTATTTTGGTCCTCATATAAATTAGACCTCTCAAAAGATAATATTTCAGCCAAAAATGGATATTTTTCTGTCAGTGAAATAAAAAAAGAACAGATGAGTGCATCTAATGGCAGGCTTATTATGTATTCTCTAATATCTGTCAACGCTGAGGAATGAGGGAGCAGGAGTCTGTTTTAAACCCACAACTCTCTTGAGTCTAAAAGTATTCAATAACTTACTCAGCTTGAACAATTTATTATTTTGCAACCCACTCTATAAGATGACAAGATTAAATTATTCAGTCAATATTGCAGTGTTGGCTTTTGTCATGAATATATTTAATTTAATAAAAAACTCCAAATGACCCATTTATCATATAGTTACCATTTTATACATTGCACTTGTTGACACCATCTCTTTTTTTCTTGGCATTAAGAACACTAATTAATTCATGACTGTGATACATCATTCACAATAAATACCCCTGGAGCTCTGGCAGGTTAAAAAACTGGTCAAACATACATCTACTAATAACATTGATCTTTGTACTTAAGGATATTACATGTGATAATATAGAGATTCTCCAGTAGGAAGTGTCTATAGAACAATTTTGTCATGATTGATTCCTTATATTGGGTTACTATTTGCTATGTGTTTATACCTCATTTCAAGGTCTGTTACATGGGCAACAGTGTGTCCAGGGAAAAATTCCTTCCAAATTTTAAGTTATAATATCTGAAACAGAAATATGTGGATTAAGACTCTTTTTCAGGACTTCTCTGCATTTAAAAAAAATAAAAATAACTTTTTAGATATATCTTTTATTATTTAAATTGTTGTATGACCCCTCAGATTTTTTTTCCTTGCATTCCAGTTACTGTTTAATTTTGGTACTCTTCAAACAGATCCCTCTATAATTTTCCAAATTCTTTTAAGTTTTATACGGAAATAACCATTTCATTTTCAAATAGTAGCTGATTAGCCAAGTATTCAGTTAGGGATAAAAAATGGTTTGATGTTTTTCAAATCTATTTTCTCTGATATTCTGAGGCTATCCAAATATTCTACTAACCATAGCTTCCCACTGCGCAAATATCTTTGTAGAAGTAACTTTTAATTAAATGCCTATAGCCAGTATTCAAATTAAACTTAAGCAAAAATATAAAACAATTGAAATTATTTGTCCATTCCTAATTGCTTATCACAGGGTGTTAAACAGTCCCAATAAGGCCAAGTCTTTGAGTAACGAAGTGAATGTTTCTAATATTCTATCTTTCAGAACAGGTTTCATTTCATTTGTGAATAAGACTTTTGTCGTCATTTTATTTATTTTTTAAGATTCTATTTATTTGACAGAGAGAGAGCACAAGCAGGAGGGGCAGAGGGAGAGAGAGCAGCAGGCTCTCCACCGAGCAGGGAGCCCAACATGGGGCTCAGTCCCAGGACCCAGGGATCACAACCTGAGCCCAAGGCAGGCGCTTAACTGACTGAGCCACCCAGGCGCCCCTGTCGTTGTTGTTTTAAATAAATATTTCTCAAGCCTGACTCTTAATGCAGAGACTCAGGGTCCTTCTCCAAGATGCACTGATGGAGAAGGTCCATGGACTCAGGCGCTTGCATTTTTACTAGGTGGCCTAGGTGATTCCCATGCAGGTGGTTTGCAGATGTGAGGAGAAACGAATCTCTACACCAACACACCATCTTTGGAGTATTTGTATTATCATCATAATCTAAAATAGTAGTCTAAAAAATTTAGCTATTCTCTTTGCTTCACAAATTTTTTCTAAAGAAATACAAGCCTAAGTTTGCTGTCTTCTACGCAAGCCAACTTTGTCTCCCCATGTTGGCACCGTAGATCCCTTAGAAAGAGAGTCCCCAGTGAATCTGCTGTGCTTCCCGTGGTGAGAAAAGTAATATCCCACTCTGTCTATCCAGATAGATTCCCTTGCATTTTCCTCAAATTCATTTTGTCAGGTTCATGCAGCACCCTGAAGTTCGAAAAATGTCATAAAAAGTGTAATTAAAGAAGGTCTAAAGGGACAAAAACAGTAAGACTAAAGTATAAATAAATATAAGAGGAAATATTTATTTTGTGAGAGAACAAGAGAAAGCAAAAAGGCCGGCTAGGCGTGCGTTCTCAGAGAAGACCCAGGGCAGGGCTCTAAGGCGGGGACGAATTGTTGGAGGCCTGGGTCCAGTTACGTAACACACCAGATGCTCACCAGTAAACCAGCTGAGCTTTGGAAAAAGCTGAATGACAGGCGCTAATGACCAGCTACACTGAAGCTAGAAAAAGTCATTTTTTGAACTCAGTTGATCGTATTTTATTTTACTTTCATATTTTTTTGTGTTAAATATAATCATCTAGTTTAGCAAATTGACTGTTTAGAGCAATAAAATGGAGTGATTCGGGGACTCAAAAGATTTGAAATTATTTTCTAAAGTGGATTTTCTACTTTAAGTGCACATTTCCATTATTTCTCATTGAATACACAAAAGCTAGAATATCTTTCTCTTGTTATCAAATGCATATGAACATCTTAACCTCATTCTTTTTGGATTTTGTAGAAGGAAATCAATACAAAGATAGATAAAAAGTCAAACTTTCCTGCCATCAACATGAAGCATTGCCCTCTTTCAGTGAATATTTAAGTTGTGGCATAAAATGGATCATAAAAGTTTTGGTGTATTATTTATATGGAGAGAGCTTTCCTGTCTCATAAACTCTTACTCTGCTTTGAGTGCATTGGGAAACAAAGGAGCACCGGAGAGGCACTAAGAGGTATTGAGTAAGAATACTTATCGATTAAAGCAGACTTTCTAGAACCCATTCTCTGTCATATGCAGTGTTTACCTCTCTGATTGGATTGGCTTGGGGGTGACTCTCAGGGCTATGACCCGAGTCCCAGTCGCTGCCTGGTCAGTGAGGTTCAGTATTACCTAACAAAGCTGCATGTATTGATCGTGTCACATAGAAACGTAGCTCCAGCAACGCGCTGTTGGAGAGCACTGGGCTTTGGCCATCCTGCGCCCACTCCATGCACTAACTGTTCAGTTGAATCTTCACACCAAATATTAAGTCATCTCAAAAACCAATCCTTGCTTGTGATCTCAAGCTAGCGAGTCAGAAACTGGGACTGCTATCTTCTAGTGAAGCTGGAAATAGTGGTAATGTCTGCAAATGTCCATTTTTTACCTGTCATCTCATATCCCAACGTATCTGTTGCATCAGAACTAGTAAAACCACACTCATCCCTTCTTTGTATGTCTTTCACATCAGAGTTTGTAGATTTTGAAAATAGGTCCTTGATTGGAAAGTCTGAGCATAAATAGTATGCACAGTCTCCATAAGAAGTTATTCCTTTTTTTTGTTTTATTGAATCAGATTTTAGAAATGAAGAATTGCTCAAAGTCTTCAATACCATAATGGATAGTTGCCTGAAACTCCAGATTTTTAATGGGATTAATTTAAATATCAGTAGTGTCTTTTAAAGGAATATGAGCAAGATATTGCTAATTGGTCTTATAAAACCAATGAAATATCTAATTCTAAACTTCTTTTAACATAGGTAGCTGGATAGATAGAGAGGGATATTATAAGATCCCCTAGAATTATGAAGATAATTATTGTTACAAGGATATAGTCAATTTATTTAATTTGCATTTCACAATTTATTCACTCAAAAAGAGAAGAAAGCAAAGTATAAGAAATTAAACAACAAAAACATTTCCTGTTGATTTGAATCAAAGACAAGTGTGTTTGTACCTGTAAAGAAATACTAACATTCAGTCATACAAGTTTAGAGCTTTTATGTAATGATGAAACTAAACTACAGAGCTGCTGCTGTTAATTCCTGAGGAGTTTATTGTCAAATTACATTCCGGGACTACTTAATAACTGTTAACTAGTCAAGTTTAACCTTTGTGAGGGATAGAGTGAGAGGCCATGTAACATTCATAACATTCCTTCCTGTCCGTCATGAACAGGAGCAAAGCCAGGGCAGAAGAAAGTGTGAAGGGGAGCTGTTCTCTTTTTTAAGATTTTATTTATTCATTTGAGACAGATAGAGAAAGAGTGAGCACAGGCAGGGGAGCAGCAGGCAGAGGGAGAAGCAGGCTCCCAGCTGAGCAAGGAGCCTGATGCTGGGCTCGATTCCAGGACCCTGGGATCAGGACATGAGCTGAGCCAAAGGCAGACGCTTAACCATCCGAGCCAACCAGGCTCCCCAAAGAGCTGTTCTGTGTTAAACTTTCTTCATTCATCTGTTTCATATTTATGAATGAATGTGCTAGAAAACTCAGAAAGTTGCCCAATTTCTCTAATAAGAATGGTTTAATATTGATACAAGTTCTGTAAACAACTTGGAGAGAAAATTCATTTTCCTATTTGAAACTCAGGATTTTATCAAAATAAATTCACAAAACATATAAAGTCCAGTTGAGTTCACAATTTAAAACTTCACTTCAGGGAGGTGAAGCAGTTGATGAGTTTTCATAATGTTTTCAAAAGTATATGGTAAATTACCTGTGAAACAAAGATTGATGTGGGCACCTGACTCAGTCGGTGAAGCATCTGCCTTCGGCTCAGGTCACGATCTCAGGGTCCTGGGATCGAGTTCCGCGTCGGGCTCCCGGCTCAGAGGGGAGCCTGCTTCTCCCTCTGTCCCTCCCCCTGCTCCTTCTCTCTATCACTCACCCTCTCTCTCAAATAAATAAATAAAATCTTTAAACAAAACAAAGATTGATGATCCCGTTAATGATAGATTCCTCCCTGTACCTTTTCCTTTACCTCTTTAATTTGTTTCCCTTTGGTCCTAGTTTCGGTTATTGTCTTGTTTGAGAGGTTAGTAGACATGTTTAAAAGATTAAAAAAAAAAGGAGGAGTGCCTGGGTGCCTCCGTGGGTTGAGCTGCTGGCTCTTGGTTTCAGCTCAGGTCATGATCTAACTGGTGTAAGATCCATCCCAGAGTCAGGCTCTGCACTCAGCTCGGAGTCTGCTTCACATTCTCTCTCCCTTTTCCTCTCTCTCTAGCTCATGCTCTCTCTCTCTCAAATAAATAAATAGAATCTTTAAAAAAAAAAAAAGGAAAGAAAGAAAAAGGAATCCATCTTGTTGCTGGAACAGATCAATGACTATAGGTTTGAAAAAAAAAAAAGAATACAGCTATATATAAAATTACCTCAGTTATTCAATAAACATTTATTAGCCACTACTCTATGGCCCACTTTGAGCTAGCTGCTGAACACGTGAAAATAAATAGGTTGTGACATTGTCCAACAAAGGTGACAAGCCAGTTAATGGTCACCTAGAATTAACTAGAGATTAAAGGTTTATACAGAAGATAGTGGGAGAAGAAAGGAGAAATCAGTTTTATATGGTCATTACCATCAAAACCTTAATAAAGAAAATATTTTTTCAAGATTTTTTTTTTATTATTCTCAGGGTGTTTTTTAATTTCCTTTTCTTCCAAATGGAATACATTTGAACTACTAAATGTGTTTTTGAAAATCATTTTTCTGGGGCGCCTGGGTGGCACAGCGGTTAAGCGTCTGTCTTCGGCTCAGGGCGTGATCCCGGCATTATGGGATCGAGCCCCACATCAGGCTCCTCCGCTATGAGCCTGCTTCTTCCTCTCCCACTCCCCCTGCTTGTGTTCCCTCTCTCGCTGGCTGTCTCTATCTCTGTCGAATAAATAAATAAAATCTTTAAAAAAAAAAAAAAAGAAAAGAAAATCATTTTTCTCCTTTTATAAATATAGTCATTAGAATCATACTTGAACAATTTAAGGAAGTAAATAACTGGCCTGCAATTTTTAATTTCAAAAGATTTTCTTGTATTCTGTTTCTTTAATCAATTTTTCTGAAATGGGGTTGAAATCAAAGACATGTCTTACGGTCCTGAAATACAGTCGGTGGTGGTTAGCTTTTGGATATTTCGAAAAGATTGTGCTGAAACTTTGTAAAGCCATACTTCCTTGAAATGATAATACCCTGTCTTGGGAAAGTGGATAGTAATTTAGTATGTAGCGTATGAGAGAGTATATGGAAAACTTATTTATATAGCAAAAGTTAGAGGGATTCAAAATGTCTAAACAGGAGTTGATTATACACATTGTAGCATATCCATCTGAAAGAGTCTCATGCAGATTTTATACACAATAACTCATACTAACTGAGAGAATTTTGAAAGAAATTCTTATCATACTATTGGAAAATGTTTATAAAAGTATATGTATACTTTTTTTCATTTTTGTTAAAATATATTATGTATATAATATCATTATAAAATGTAATCTGAGAGACTAAATATACTATATATATTATAATATACATGTAAATATATAATAGATGAACTCCTACTTGATTCATAGAACAAGGAAAGCTATTACAAAAGCTTCCATTTACTTGGGTTCAAACTTAGCGGAAAAGAAATATAAAATTTCAAAAAGAAATTGCAATTTTGCCAAAACACAGTCCATTATTTAGGGCATGTCCTATCGAACAAGAAGGAAATACTCTCTCCTTCCAGACTCAAGATTTTCCAGATGTACCCTAGACACCTTACAGAATGGTAAGTGAGATGATTTCTTGGTTTAACTGGATATTATAGACAGTAAGCGCCAAACTACTCCCAAGTTACTATACCTCCTGATGAACTAAGTCCACAGTAAGAGACCCTCTGCTGTAGGACCCCAGACATGAAGGCCCTCTGTAACCTGCAGAGAGCTCCACAACAGCCTTCTTCTCTAGACATCCTGAACTACAAAAAGCCATTTTGCCTATTTGTGCCTAAGCAACCTGGAAAACCTTTGGGGTTTTGACTCATCTTTATGGGAATTTTCAAAAAAGTTACTTGCTGTAGCTTCTTCCTTCTTAATTTGTTACAGAGGCTTAAACGTGTGTCGGAGGGCAATAGTTGCTACTCAAAACCTGTTGGTACAGGGCTCCTGGGTGGCTCAGTTGGTTGAGCATCTGACTCTTGATTTTGGCTCAGGTCATGATTTCAGGGTATCTGGCTCTGCGCTCAGCACAGTCTACTTGTCCCTCTCCCTATGCTCCTCTCCCTGGTCGCGCACTCGCTCTCTTTCTCTCTCTCTCGAGCTCTAAAATAAATAAATAAAATATTTAAAAAAGAAAAAAAACCAACCTGTCGGTACTTCTGCTGAACTAATTCTAGGCTCTCTGCCTGATCTCATGGTTTCTTATCCAGTATGGACATTACTGACTGAGAACACATGACACTTTCCAATCAGACGATTCACCTCTTTTGAGGTTCCGTTAATCTCTCTATCTCTCAACATACCCTACATCCCTGTAAAACCCCGAATCTTGCTGCTCTTTTGCCTCTCCTAGAAGGAGAAACTCAAAATTGTCTTACCTCAGTTATGGAACATTTTTATACCTCTCTCATCCTTATTGCTGACTACCATTGAGAACCCTACCTAATATTACTGGTTGATGGATCATATCTCAAAACTAAAACTGAAGGTTTTTAAGCAGGATATGGTATCACTAACTTATGCTCTTTTAGACTATAGACCACTTCTTGACATGAAATCATACAAATACAGTAGCCATAAGGGAAATGCCACATTGTTGATGATATCATGCCCTACCATTATTAATGACAGATATATTAATGATACCATTGAAAAACTGTGCTCTAGGTGGAATACAGATCAGTCTCAACATGGCATGATTGGGGATGGACAATGCATGGCTCTAGATTTCTAATTTGCTAATCTTGATGACATCTGTGCCGTGGCTGCTGTTTCTTGTCAAACAATATTAATACTATGTGGATCAATAAAACAGATAATGTAGAAGTGACTATATATTGCCTTAGGGTGAAGGAAAATTACTTGGCTCTCCAGAGCTGATCCTTATGGTTTATAGGATTTGTCTTGTGGTCTGAGTTGGGCTGTTGGGGTTCCTGATGCTGAAGCATCTTACATGGTTTATTAGTAATTGTTGTTTTTGTTGGAGTGCTCATCATGCTGGTCCATCGTATTCTATCAAGAGCCTTAAATGCCTCTGTGCAGCCATTTTCTTCTCATTTGATACATGATGTAACAACAAAAAAGGTAAATATGTTTAGTTATGGTGATAGTTGGATAAACCCTGGGAGGTGAAGATCTAGATCTCTAGCCTTTCCTGAATTGGTCAATTTCTTGAAAGGGAGAGACTGACCAATGGGAGGACCAAGAGACAAAATACAAATGGAAAATGGCCAGACCCTAAATGACAATAGAATCCTCATTGATCTCTCATGAGATCATGACTCATGATCCCTACAGCAAGCAGCCTGGGAAGCCAAACCACACCCTCTGTGTCAATAAGCCTAAAACTGTCCAGACTTGATCAGCGAGCACCACCTTCCCTAGGTTATGCACCCACTTTCAACTCAGGACCAATCAGAGCAAGACAAAACTTCTCTGTAAACCAATCACACAAGAAGCCCAACTTCTAGTTATCTTCCTCATCGCGGGGATGTTCACTGAGAGCATATACTCTAAGCCTCCCCCCGCCTTGTTTTTTTCCATTTTGAATTTTTCCAGTTTCTTGCCCGTCTTCAGGTCTTTGCAAATGCAAGTTTGACTGATGTCTTAGTCATTTTGGGTTACTATCACAAAGTACCACATACTGGGTGGCTTATAAGCAACATTTATTTCTCAGAGTTCTGAAAGATGGAAGTCCAAGATCAGGGTGCTAACATGGTCAGATTGTAGTGAGGGCCCTCTTCCTGGATGCAGACTACTCCTTGCTGGTTGTGCCCTCAGCAGGTGGAAGAAGAGCCAGCTAGCTCCCTGAAACTCTTTTATAACGGCACTGATCCCACTCATGAGAACTAACTTCATGAGCTAAACATGTCCCTCCCAAAGGACCCACCTCCAAATACCATTACCTTGGGATTAGGCTTCAACATATGAATGGGCCAGGGAGTGGGCAGCAACAAACATTCAGTCCATAACAGATGGCTATAGCAAGCTCTAAATAAATGGTCTGTGTTCTCATTTGGGTGATCTCTGTTTATTTCCACAAAACTGACCGTTCAATGTTACCTACTAAATTTAATGAGAGCTGTCGCATTTTATTTTTCTGTATTTTAAAATTTTGTATTAAAATATATATACTTATTAATAAAATATCAGTACTGTTTTAAATGAAAAATATGCATACACAACATATAATTGGGGGGTGTGTATTTCAATGAGAACAAAACAAGATCAAGTTCATCATGCCCTTGCAGCTAGGATAAGTGAGAAAAACTTTGCTATGAGTCAGCTCTAATGTTAGTTTCTGAAATACATTTCAAGTAGAACAAGGAAACTGCAGTACACAGGAATCAAGAGAGAAGACTCAAGTTAAGAAATAATGTCCAGTCAAAAGCAGAATGAGAGGGAACAGAAGCAGAGATTTGGCTCAGAGGCCAAATGATGTGCGATTGTCAAAGTCAGAAGGGCACCTTACATGCATATTCGTGTGTACATTCAGCTCTCCAACATTGTCCTTGTCAAGTTAGAATATGGTCTGATTTGTTTTTCTGAGTAGATTGTTGAAATATGTTAAACCCTAGGGACTAGGGTTTAAATTAACAATTTAACCAGATTCCAATACACCAGCCTGACCTAACAAAACTTCTATTGTTGAATTATAGCTATCTGATTGCAGGAGACTTTTCTCTGAAAGCAAGTCATATGTGTATATTGTACATATATGACCCATATTGTGAAATCACTTAATATTCATTTTATTTATATATTCATTTATCTTTATATACATATTTTCATATATATAAAATGTATTTCTACTTAATATATTTTCTTTCTAAATGTCTAAATGTATAGCTATCTTTTGTTTATGCATGTTGATAGGCATTTAAAAAAATCTTTCCCCAAAAAACATATAATTTGGAGACAGCTTGCATGTCTTATAGACGATTTTATTTATCTTTAACTCTGATTAATAAACAGAGTTGATCGTTATCTAGAAGTAGAATGGGTATAGCAAAAGGAATGACTTAGGTAAGAATCAGATGTAGTATTTGGAAAAATCATTGAAAAAAGTCCATATTTATTAAGAACTACTACTTTCTAAATCACAGAAGAAATAAGAAGAATTAAGGAAATAGATTAATAATAGTGTAAAAATGTCTATCAGCTAATAATTTGCCATTTCTAATTTCATTTCATAGCACATGAAATGTTCTGTTTCCAGTCAGCAGGTGAGAATTATTATCTGAGAGTAAAATTTTCCTTTCCCAACCTTATTGTTAAGTGATAATTAGTATTTTAGGGGCGCCTGGGTGGCACAGCGGTTAAGCGTCTGCCTTTGGCTCAGGGCGTGATCCCGGCATTATGGGATCGAGCCCCACATCAGGCTCCTCCGCTATGAGCCTGCTTCTTCCTCTCCCACTCCCCTTGCTTGTGTTCCCTCTCTCGCTGGCTGTCTCTATCTCTGTCAAATAATAAATAAAATCTTTTAAAAAAATTGGTATTTTAAATCCAGATGGATACCTAAAAATATGACCTTCAATACCTTTTCTCAAATCGTGGGGATATAAATCTTCATTGTGAAAAAGAAAACCCACAGGTATTTATTACTAATTCTTGTGAGGTGCTTTAAATAAAACAGAAAGACTTTCCGTAATCCCTCACATATAACCCACTTACTTGTCTAGTTGAAAAACACATAAGTGTGGTAGGAACTGGTATTAAGTGGAATTTAAATGAGCGTCCATATTTTGTAGGAAATGAAAAATAATTTTCCCTCTACCCTTGTAGGTTCTTGGATGAGACTCCCCTGTAATGAAAGACAGATTCTCAGGAGCAAAACAAGCAGAAGTTTAATAACATGCATACCTCCTGTACACATGGGATTTACCCAGGAAAACTGAATAGCTCCCCAAAATGTCCCAAGCCATCACCTTAAATACCATCTCCAGCTAAAGACAAAAGGAGTGGGGGGGGGGGGGGGGGG